>NC_091122.1:66792475-67092475 GCF_040183065.1 Periplaneta americana
CGAATTATTTTCAGCATTCTGTGAACACTTATTAGCATGCCGAATCGTCTCCTCGAATATAATGTTGATGAGGTCATTATTAAAGAATAATTTTAGAAATTGAGAATTATCGTTATCAGAAACAATGTTAAAATTTCAGGGAATGGGGACCTCGGAGGAGCAGAAGAAATGGTGCCAGATGTCTTCTATTCAAACCACTGTCGAAAAGACGCGACATCAACTGATTGAATTTGTTTGTTGGTCTATAACTTCGTCTTCTGATACCGATGTTTCATTTCCTAATCTTCTACAGGAATATATTCCTGATCAAAAGTCTCGGAATCACTAACTTGAGCCATCTTTACACATAACA
This sequence comes from Periplaneta americana, assembly GCF_040183065.1. Lineage (NCBI taxonomy): Eukaryota > Metazoa > Arthropoda > Insecta > Blattodea > Blattidae > Periplaneta > Periplaneta americana. The sequence continues at coordinate 66,792,828 of NC_091122.1, forward strand.
GCACAAAAAACACTAAAGACAAACAGAAACCGCCAAAACTAACTAGCATCTACTCACTACTGTGTGTGAATGCTACATGAGCATAGAATTCCCTCCCAAGGAAGAAGTACAAAACACCACCAGATATAGCAATATCACTAACTTCTGTAGCCATCTAGTGAGGAAAAGGTTAATGAAAGAATGGAAACGTATATATTCGGAATATAATCCTTAGCAGCGAAAATGGGACTCAAACGAGTTAACTCGGGTTAATAAATTTTGACACAAGTTAGCAAACCGAGTTAACTCGAGTTAATCAGGGAAGTGGTTAATGCCACATACTTTCCGCTATTTATTAACTTTTTAGTTGCTTCATTTTACTGCGATGGTTATCTAGCCTCTGACTAGAAAGAAAGTGAGAATGCCAGATAACATGTCCCAACCAGAATTTGAACGTGGGCTCGCTCATTTCAAGATCAGATATACTAACCGTTACTCCACAGCCGTGGATTATCCATCCATCCATCCATCCATCCATCCATCCATCCATCCATCCATTTCATCCAGTGAATCTATCATTTTCATCAGTGTTTGTATTTCTTTTTTGTATTTATATGTGCTATCTAGTAGGATGGAAGAGAAGGCCTTATGGCCTTAATCCTGTCAGATTAAATAAATAAATTATGAAAATTATGAAATCTATACAGGATAAACACAATCACAATCTTAATGTATAAAACAATATTAATTATACAGAGAGTGGAAATGATATAACTAACTAAAGTGCTCTTATACGCCTTTGCTTCTGACTCGTTCAATTGTTTTGATCTGTACGATACAGACGACTGATACGAAGAGACCGCAACTGTAAATCACAGCCCCATCTCTCGGCGATTGAAGCAAGTTTCGAAGCACTTTTATCTCGTTTTCTACAATACCTTCCCTCCAATCTGTTTCGTTTAGATGTCCCGTTTCTTTTCTTTCAGAATCTAGTATCCCTATATAGTATAGGCCTAGATGGGCATTTACTGGTTCGCCCTACATTTACGACGATTGTCAAAGACCGATAGGTGGCCCAGATGGCATTTGTGAATTCGGCGCTAACAATTCAATTCAATTCAATTTATTTCGCCATTAGACATACAGTTTTAGGCTTCGTCAGAATACATTGAAAAAACATATAAATGCATTAAAAAAACACTAATAAAAGAAGCAGTGAAATTTAAATAATACAATGAAAACATGAAATAATTTGAAACTTTTAAATTAAAGAAAACTAACTAAATTGCAATTAAACTTATTTATTAAAATACAATTTCATACGAATTTGTGTTGAAAAACTCAGCAACAGAATAAAGAAGATTATTTAATAACCAATTGTAAAATCTAGTTTTGAAGCTTTTGATTGGTAATTTATAATATTGACTTGGGAGCTTATTATGTAATTTCATCCCCATAATTAAAACGTTTGTGTTGCTCTTGTGTAATCTACAATATGGAATATTAATTTGTTCACTATTTCTAATTTCATGATCATGTATATTGGCCACTAATGACTAATTGTCGATATTTTGTCGAGTGTAAAGTACTAGATCATATATATATATATATATATATATATATATATATATATATATATATATATATATATACAAATTAATGATTGTTAAAATCCGTGATTGTCCGAAAAGTGGCCGCCAATGTTCCAGATAGTTTGATTTACATAAAATTCTAATGGCTTTCTTTTGTAAAATCAAGACAGTTCCAATTTTGGTTCCATTTCCCCAGAAAATTAGGGCATATCGGATTATCGACTGAAAGAAAGAAAAGTAGGCACATCTTAAATAATTTTGAAAAACGCAAGTCGTTAATTTCTTTAACAAATATAAAAACTCTTGATAGCTTTGTGCATATGTATTCGATGTGCTCATCCCATGTTAAACTGGAGTCTATAAAAAGTCCCAGAAATTGTGTGTAGTTGAGTCTGTTGTGGGACATCCTGCCTCAAACCTGATTCAGCCAGGTCCCATCCGCAGATGATGAGCGCTATAGCTCGGAGGCCCACGTCGGAAACCCGCACTACCCCAAGATTTCACCTCAGTGTATTTTAACTATTTCAGATGACAGATAAAATGAGGGAAAGTTTAAGAGTGTTGGTGAAATGATGGGGGGGGGAAAGGGGAGTACCGCAAAGAACCTCTCTGCTTTGTCCACCACAAATTTCATCACTACTTCATTTTTTTAACCGGGCAAAAGCCATTTCCCTAAAGTTTTCTTTTTGTTTATCTTTTTCTGTTTTTTTTCCCTGGTTTCTTAAACTAGTACGTAGACAACATCCATCCCCGAGGTGGGACTCGAACCTACAACCCTTCGGGTCAGGCGATAAAGACATGCCATGCCTCTACCGCTTTTGCCATCCAGGCAGTCAAGGTAACTATGACATTGAGTAAGACGGCTATAATATTCAGGAAGGAGACTATGACAATGAGGAAGGAGACTATGACAATGAGGAAGGAGACTATGACAATGAGGAAGAAGACTATGACATTGAGGAAGAAAACTATGACATTGAGGAAGACGGCTATAATATTGAGGAAGGAGTCTATGACAATGAGGAAGGAGACTATGACATTGAGGAAGAAGACTATGACATTGAGGAAGAAAACTATGACATTGAGGAAGACGGCTATAATATTGAGGAAGGAGACTATGACATTGAGGAAGGAGACTATGACATTGAGGAAGGAGACTATGACATTGAGGAAGACGGCTATGACATTGAGGAAGACGGCTATGACATTGAGGAAGTAGACTATGACATTGAGGAAGGAGACTATGACATTGAGGAAGACTGCTATAATATTGAGGAAGGAGACTATGACAATGAGGAAGAAGATTATGACATTGAGGAAGGAGACTATGACATTGAGAAAGACGGCTATAATATTGAGGAAGGAGACTGACAATGAGGAAGTAGACTATGACATTGAGGAAGGAGACTAAGACATTGAGGAAGACGGCTATGACATTGAGGAAGACAGCTATGACATTGAGGAAGGAAACTATAACAATGAGGAAGACGGCTATGATACTGAGGAAGACAGCTATGACATTGAGGAAGGAAACTATGACAATGAGGAAGACGGCTCTTGATTGGGGATAGAACCCGGGACGCATGGTTGGAAGACCAACACGCTAGCTAGAAACATCATGCGATCTCTTCTTCATGGACTAACGAACGTTTATATAATATAGATTTTTCCTTCAAGAATACAATTATGATTTCGATAGACGTAAAAAATTAATTTCCTGCTTCAAAGTATGCAATCACACTCTTTCAACTCCCAAACGATGAACTTCAAAGATATACAGCCAATAAACTAATATTGTAGAGCGCACGACAAATATGTCTGGTCAGGTAACGTACGGTATGAGATTGCGTAAGAGCGAAGCATGGTTCAGAGTGAGTTTCTTATCAAAATGGCAAATACCGGCAATCTGACTGTTCGTAATGCGATGCGTGTTCATTTTGACGTTTCACTAATATAACCTCAGAAAATGCTGGTTTAACGTCTTAATTCACACACTATTCTAGAATACCTGTTACTTTATATTTTAGAAGGACCTTAAATACTTGAAAGTAAACTGAAAGAATAAAGTAAGTAGCAACTGAGAAGGAATTCGGCTTCAGGAACTGTAACACAGCTGCTGTGCCTCCACTCTCTGTACTACTTCTCCAAAACCATGCCGGTGTCATCCCCTTCACCCAGCAGTCGAAGGTTTCGCGCGTATTCGCTCGTTCACGTCACCTCTCTCTCTCTTTTGCAAACACATATATTATACTCTGGCTGTAAATTTGCTCAGAACATTTCGAATTGTTACAGTCTGAGCACTGTGGTTATTTGTTGTAAGAAATGACATGTTCGGGCTGTGGATGCGAATGAGTCGTGACATCTTCCGGTGATCACGAACGCTCGAAATACATATGTATTCATCCACGATTTTATATAGAAGGATGTATTCAGTGACACTACACTATACAATTTCTAATCTTAGGAAGAAAGCGGCTTATATTGGCCAGAATTCAGATAACTTTATTACATATGCAATATCGTCGGCGTGGTGATTTAATAGTTACCACTATTTCCATTAAATTTTCGTGTTCAATATCATTAAAATACCCTATCACCTTCCATAATATCACACTCTAAAATGCCATCATTCTCAAAATCATTAATGTAATAATCATCCTACCGCTTAGCGCAATTTTACACTTCTTCATCTCCAGTATCATCACTATTTATCTGTGTGTCAATCTACTTCAATGTCACTATCTTTTCCGATATCAATACAATCTTTCAAAATATCGTCACCATTTTTCACATTATCATATTCGTCTTCCTCAATATCATATCTTCATCAATGTCATAGCCGCCCTTCTCAATGTCATAGCTGTATTTTTCATCGTCATAGTCTCTTTTCTCAATGCCATAGCCGTTCTTCCTCAGTGTCATAGCCACCTTCATCAATGTCATAGCCGTCTTCCTCAATGTCACAGCTACCTTCCTCAATGTCATAGTAGCCTTCCTAAATGTCTTATTCGCCTTTCTCAATGTAATATTCGCCTTCCTCAATGTCATAGCCGTCTTCCTCAATGTCACAGCAACCTTCCTCAATGTCATAGTAGCCTTCCTAAATGTCATATTCGCCTTCCTCAATGTCATAGCCGTTTTCATCAATGCCATAACCGTCAATAGTTGGAAGGCAAATGGCTATAAACAACAACAGTTACCTAGATCTAGCAGTTACACAGACAGACAGACAGACAGACAGACAGACAGACAGACAGACGGTTTGTCGAAAATCACTTAATATTTCAAACAACGTGAAAGTAAAATAAGGGTTTCAAATTGTATTTTCTAATTTCTTTATACAGTAGAACCTGAGTTATATTGTAACCCAGTTACAGGTACGTAGCTCTGTTTTGTACGTAACTATGCACAGGTCGTGGCAAAATTACATACATTTAATTGCATATCAGTTAATTTTCAATTGTAAGAAGAATTTTTTCTTAATGGAGTTTGAATTGCACGTATTTTTGTTCGCTTTGATACGTAATAAAGTTTCGTTTTAACTTCGCTTGATTTAATAATAATAACAATCAAGGTTTTATTTCATATACCGTCTATGCTTATCCTTTTAACAAATTTATTGGTTTTTCAATACTTTGTTACATATATTTTGAATTGAACGTTTTCGGCTCTATTCAGCAATTATCAGAACCATTGATGCCCATATGTATGATAAAGGTGCACATATAATGCAATACAAATAAACCCAAATAATATCAAATAACATGATTCTAAGTAAACATTAAAAATATGGCGATATTACATTATTATATAAAACTGGCTATATAAGCCACATTCAAGTGTTAAAATATTGATGTTAAAATTCTTACATGATGAACTTTAAAATTGTAAAACAATTGTAGTTATCGGGTTGATGTCTATGTGGAATTCCAAATCTGATAGTGGTTAGATGCGACAAAATGTTAAGTGCTGCGGAGGTGTCCTTGTGGTCGTGGTCAATTCAAAATATATGTAACAAAGTATTGAAAAACCAATAAATTTGTTAAAAAGATAAGCATAGACGGTATATGAAATAAAACCTTGATTGTTATTATTAATAAATTAGCTTATCGGTTTCAACATGCCTTTTAAATTCACATGATTTGCCTTGTGACTGTGAATAGCCTACATTTTAATAATTTCCTATAATCCTCAAAATCAACTACGGGATAGGTGAACTTATACAACACGTGATAGTGAAGACCACTGCCTATTTACATCAGTGATCTTAAAGTTACGGGACCCGTACCGATAAAACTGCAAAGTCTCGCAGCCCAGGCAAATACAGAGCCGGCACGTTCCGTCTTTACATGCTACCTTATTTACCTTCTTTCTCTCATGTGACATGTTCCAAACATTTGAAAACAGTTCCAGGTCACTTAGTAGCTCTCTAGCAAAATAAACAGCTATTCGCTAGAACACTAAGTTAGATTTATGAAAGAAGTTGAGACAAATCAAAAGAAAAATATGAGTGAAATTGCAAAAGGTTTGTAATAAACGTGTCTAATATAAACATTTGCAATTAAGATATCTTAAAGAAAGACTTCATGATTGAAGAAAACATTTCATAGTAAATGTATGTAGTGCATTTATATTCAACATTAAAATTCTAATCACTGTCTTTTGATTAAAACACATTTGGGCAAATTAAATGAATTCTTAAGTACTCTCAGTTCTCTGTGTTCTGTTTTTTTTTAATTTAGTAGATTATTTTACCACGCTTTATCAACATCTTAGGTTATTTAGCGTCTGAATAAGATGGTGATAATACCAGTGAAATGAGTCCAGGGTCCAGCACCGAAAGTTACCCAGCATTTGATCATGTTGGGTTGAGGGAAAAACCCGGAAAAAAAAACCTCGGTAACTTTTCCCAACCGGGAATCGAACCCGGGCCACCTGGTTTCGCGACCAGACGCGCTAACTATTACTCCACAGGTGTGGACTATTTTCTGTGAAACTTATTCCTAGTTAACTTAGAGAGCATGATGAAAATTGTTCAGATTGTCAATGAATATAGATAAATACAATATAATATTTGTTACTCAGTCAAATGACAAATCAATGTAAAATAATGACTTATATTATATGGTCATTAAGTTTTATACACATAAATTACATATTGCAAACGTTTTCGCCCATTCTGGCATCTTAACGCACAATTATACAATATCTTAATATCAAACTGTATAGTCATTACCACCAATGTAATGACTATACAGTTTGATATTGAGATATTGTATAATTGTGCCTGAAGATGCCTGAATGGGCGAAAACGTTTGCAATATGTAATTTATGTGTATAAAACTTAATGACCATATAATATAAGTCATTATTTTACATTGATTTGTCATTTGACTGAGTAACAAATATTATATTGTATTTATCTATATTATTCCTAGTTATTCGAAAATTATCTCATATTCAAATCTTATTTATACGTAGTGCGGAGTTGTACGTAATTTAAATCATTTCCCTTCAGTTAGGGGAACAGGAACTGGCCATCCTACCTCGTTACCTCCTGGCTTAGTTTCCTCATGACTGTTGCTTTATTGGTGTCACTTATGAGGTTCCAATCTATCTTCGGACGGTTGACTTAACTACAACAACAACGCCTTCAGTCACGTACAGCCCTAGATCATATATGTAACAGATTACTCATCGCTATGTTAAAATCGAAAACACTTTGAAGAGAATAACCGCCAGGATCGCCACCCGTTCGCCGTAAACGAACACGAGATGGCTGTACAGTCGCTAATGCAATTCAAATGGGAATTATGACGTGACTCCTTATGTAACAAGTAGATGGCAGCGTAGTAAACCTGACAAAAGTTTTTAACGTCAAAGCCTATAAGGCCGACTTATCTGTTGCATATATGATCTAGGGTACAACACAGGTTTTACTGTATACTTCGGTGAGAACTTGGAAGGATCCGCTATTTGCAGTACCGGTATATTTAAATTGCAAGTCTGTTATTGTATCTGGATTTAAGTGACTGTAGATGATTGTTTGTGCAAGAAACGAGATGCCTATGATGTTGACCTGATTACGCAATAATTAACCGTTCATAACAATTATTTGACAACAAGATGTAGCATCCTTCAGCTTTGTCTGTAATGCGTGGCTTTGCCATTTGCCCATCACGACTTTTTCATCACGAACTTGTAGGCAATGCATTCCTGAAACATGACCATTCACCCACCACTGAGGGAAATGTTTTGTCTTGAACAGAGACCAGGAGTTCCTGAAGCGGAACATCATCTTCAATTTGTTTATTTGTGTTATCTTACACACTTGAGCACAAGTGTTAAAGAATTTAACTATACCAAGTCCAATTCCACTCAGCCAATCAAACATAGAAAGTAGTGAGAATGAGATATAGTCCAAAGGCACACTGTTAACAAAAATCGTTTTATGTGAGAGTTAATTTCTTACATATGAAGGTTCAGAACCATAATGGGCCAAGCGCCATTTACTAAAACCGTAGAAAACAAGGATTAAAATGAAGTTATTACCATAATTAAATGGAAACATATAGCAAGTAATATAAAGTATACACATTAAAACTAAATGAAATGTAAATCTTCATTAAACTATGGTATTCACTTAACTTTAACCCTTGCTTTCTCCGTTTTTAATAAATGGCGCTTGGCCCACTATGGCTCTGAACCATTCATATATGGAAGGCTACTAGTAAAATATTATAAACATTACTGAACAAATGACGTAATTATACGCCGAAGAAATTATGATACCTCACCTAATAGTATAGGATTCTGTAGCTTTAATACGCTTTCCTGTAACATTTTATCTGTGTGCTTACGACTGTATCATTCTCACCCCTCCATATAAATAAATACATACAGCTAGATAAACATGTGAGTAAAAATGAATATATAACAAGAGAATTAAATGGATAATTAGACAAATAAATAGATAAATAAATAGATTAATAAATGATTGAATAAATAAATTAATAAATGAATGGATGGATGGATGGATGGATAGGTAGATAGATGGTTGGATGGATGGATGGATGGATGGATGGCTGGATGGATGGATGGATAGATGGATAGATAGATAGATAGATAGATAGATAGATAGATAGATAGATAGATAGATAGATAGATAGATAGATAGATAGATAGATAGATAGATAGATAGATAGATAGATAGATAGATAGATAGATAGATAGATAGATAGATAGATAGATAGATAGATAGATAGATAGATAGATAGATAAGCAGTTAAATGAGTGAATAAATGGATAAATAAGCAGCTAATGAATGAATAAATGAGCATAACCCGGTCTGCAGTTCCGACAATTCATCTGATTTAGTTCGACGTAGAATATATTTAAATTAAATCGGTTGAATAAATCCATGCGAACATTTGTATTCCCTCTCTCGTATAAACAATAGCCTACCACCATGTAACTCGGTTTTAATTTACCTCAGTGATTCATAATTTTATAATTGAAAATATCAACGTGGGCAAAAGGGGACGTTGGAAACCATTTCAAACTGGTTTAATACTGACAACAAAAAACAGTTCTTGATATTCAAGAAAGTTGTCTTAATAAAGCGAACTTCAGATATCTTATTTTAGGTAGATGCACGCAGGATACGTTGGAAAATTTATTTACTACTTTCCGTTCCAGAAATCCAATCCCGGATGCAAAAGAATTCAAAACTGCATTACGATTAATATCGATTTCTCAGTTTTTCTCACAAACGAAACATGGAAGTTACGCAGTTTGCGATTCTGAGCAATTAGTTGAGTTTCTAACAATAAATACAAAAAGGATTAGTGAAGATGAATGTGAGCAAAAGGAAATTGACATAAATTGTAATTTAACTGAAAATATAAATACTGACTTTGAGTGAACAACAAGCTCTTTAATTAATTAATTAATTAATTAATTAATTAAGTAATTAATTAAATAATTCAATCATTCATTATATTCCATAGATCTTACATGAGCAATGAAGCTTTAAGATGTGGAACAAGTCAAAATTTTACAATATTACAATTACAATTTTTACAAATTTTTACAATTTTTACAAGTTTCTACAATTTTTACAATATTTTACAATTTTTACAGTTTTACAATTTTGTAATATTCTATAATTTTCTGCAATTTTTTACAATGTTTTGGCGAGATGTAGTGAGATGAGGTGAGGTCCGAGGATTCGCCAAAATATTACTCGGCATTTGCCTTTTGGTTGGGGAAAACCTCTGAAAAACCCAACCAGGTAATCAGATCAAAGGGGTGAGATGAAGTGATGCCGAGGACTCGCCATAGATCATCCGGCTTCAGTCCCACGGCTGGGGAAAACTTCGGAAGAAACCATTCAGTGAGATCACAGGGGGATCCACCAAGCCCGAACGCAGCTCCGGATCAGCAGCGCAGCGAGTCTGCCGACTGAGCTACATCGATGGCTCTACTAAAAATATACAATACATAGCCAATCAGATTATTAAATTTACAAACGCAAACGATCATTCATCAGTTGAGCTATATGTATAATACTAAACAAGTAAGTTAATTAAATTTAAGGCATAAACAATTCAACCAGTTGTGATATACAGAAGTTGATAATACATATCATGCAAACTACTTCAAATTACAAACACAAACAATTTATGAATAGAGCTATACAGACTACTATTCAATTTAAAGCATATACAATTCATCGGCCAAAATCTATACAAATATATACAGTACAAAGTAAGCAGATTAATTCAATTTACAAGCATACTTTCATTAAGCTATACAAATTTGTACAATTAATATCAAGTAGATTAATTCAATTTATAATTATAAACAATTCATCAGTTGAGCTCGATTGTGACATGGACAAAGAAATTCCATCTTAATATCAATCCTGGAAAGACACAAGCAATCATATTAGGACACAAACGGCAAACCGACGCTGTAAAGCACCTCGACATTTCCCCCGTTAAAGTAAGTACAGTGCATATCCCTTTCAGTTCTTCGGTGAAAAATCTTGGCATTCACATGGATAATAATCTCAACTGGGACATGCAAATCACAGAAACCTGCAGAAAAGTATATTCTATTATTCATGTGCTAAAAAGGATAAATGTTCATCTTCCCTCTTGCTTAAAAAAGTCCCTTGTGCAGACCCTTGTATTTCCCTATTTTGACTATGCTGACATTTTACTGACTGACCTTTCCAGCGACAACAAAATGAAACTTCAACGTGCTCATAATTTGTGTGTACGTTTTGTAAGCAATGTTCGTAAATATGATCATATTACCCCATCCCTGGAAGCAATAGGTTGGCTTAAACTAGATAAGAAAAGAAATTTACATTCACTTCTCTTTCTCTTCGAAATCTTGAACTCTTCTATTCCTTCGTACCTGTCGTCTCGCTTCACTTACCTTTCTTCCCACCACAATCTGAACACACGCTCTCGCCATGAAACAATACTAACAATACCATCCCATCGCACCTCTTCATACTCATCCTCTTTCACAATAGCCCTGCCAAGACTCTGGAACTCGCTACCTGCTAGCATCAGGGACTGTCGAAATAAAATTCAATTCAAACGCAAACTTACTAGGCACTTGGTCAGTAATTGAGACTCGTTCAGACATGGTTTCTTGTAAATAGTTCTTTTAATCTACCACAAAATATCTCAATATCCGGTAATTTCATCACTATAGAATTTTGTTATTGTAGGTTTAATTTGTAATTTAGTAAATACAAAAATATTCTTTGTTCTTAACTTCTATGATAAAATGTCTAGCTTTCATTAATCAGGTATTCTTGTCGTACTTTAATTTTTATTGTAATTGTAATTGTAAATTTAATATTAATTGTAATCTTATTGTTCATGTTATAGTTGTAATCCCCTGGTAGAGGGGCAGAGAAGGCCTGACGGCCTTATCTCTACCAGGTTAAATAAATAAATCTAATCTAATCTAAGAAAAAGGACCCTGTTTGTTATTGGAGAAGAAGGGAAATTGCAGACACATACTAAGAAGATAGTGAAAAAATTAAACATTTTTTGCGTTACGTAGTTGATAATGGGAGCGTCTTAATAAATAAAGATTTGAATCGGTTAACGGCGGATGCGACAGTTGTACGAATTATTACGGTGTAAAAAATTCATCCATCAAGCTCGACAACTATCAGGCTCAGACTGAAAAACACAAGAAACGAATCGACGGCTTTTCTCGTGACCTATTATTATTCCTTGTAAACACATGCTACCCGTGATTTAAATCATTAAATTAAGCTCTCATATTCATCTGCTTCCATTAAGACTTTTGGAACATGAGGTTTCTTGCTTGGTTTATCGAATTACCACACTTTATTGATTGAGAAAAATTAGCTCCGGGGCCGGGTATCGAACTCTTGACTCCCAGTTACACGCACTAGGATCTCTAACCACTGAGCTACGCCGAGACTCAATCCACAGTATCGGATGGAATCTCGTAGATTATCGAATTACGTATTTCCTTATTTCAGCATACCTACTCTTTCGGTTATTTATCCAACGTGTCGATTCCTGTCGCTTCCGCAACTCATTCTCGTACTTCCTGAATGTTTGTTATTAATGAAGACAGTTCCACACAACTCATATCTATTTTTCGCCTGTCGCTTCATGAAGTAATGAACATTTGCAATAATTTCTCGGTTCTGGTTATGCAATGCTTTTTTCCTCTTAATTTAGAAAATGCAGGAGGCGAACGAAAGTCATTTACTGTACTCCCATGAATCGGACTGTATTGTGGTGTGTTTATTAATTAGTCTAATAATGACGATACAAGAGGCGAGTGTGAACATATAAACAACGACAGACAGCCTTATCGCAATTCATTCTTGCAGTTCTCACAAAACATTGGCTCGCCTACTGGAAATGTCATTGAGGTCATCTGCCAAAATCGGTGCCTCCGACTATACTCTCCAATATACAGTGGTCTGGTTACTACAAGTATTTCAGCAGTGTTGAAATATTGCTGGTGTTTTTTTTTTTTCGAAAGGTGAAAAGCGAAATTATAAGAGGAAGGAAAAGTCTTTGCAAACAATTAGTAACATGATTTTATACCAGCCAACAAAGAAAGAAGTAGTGTTATGCGCTTATTATGTCGTGATAAAATAATAGGTTATGAACAATTTGTTCTTAATAGACATATTATAGTACTGTGGATCTAGGGTGACCAGATTCACATCGATAAAAAAAGAGGACACAAAGCTTCAAATAGGAGGACGTTGTTCGAAAAAAGAGGACAGCAAATACGTACTTAGATTTAGGCTTAGGCCTATATTATACTTTAATCTACATCAGTATCCCTTTTATTACAAAATATTTGCACTACAGATTTAGGCTTATATCATACTTAAGAGTACGTTAATATTACAAAATAGTTATGATAAAACTTAATAATAATGATTTTACTGTTAGCTACATATGAATGTTAAGGAAACTATAATTATTAAAGATGACAGAAAATAACTTTTTAGATTTACATTCGCACTTCGATCTCTCGATTTACTAGCTACCTGTGAGCAACGACCATAACAAGGAGGTGCAAAGAGAGTTATTATGATTGTTAGCAAAGAGTATATTCCGTTGATCCTGCTGCCACCTACAGGCAAGTTACTTGAAAAAAGACGTCAAATCAGATAATTTCAAAATATCAGGCATACAAGATACGAAAAGGAGGAAATTTCTTGATTTTTAAAAAATCCACCCGGACACCGGACAAAGGCCTAAAAAAGGAGGACATATCCGGACAAAAGAGGACGTCTGGTCACCATATGTGCATCCAAATTTTCGTAATAAGTACTCAAAACGTTCGAATAAAGGATAGAAAAATTTAAAATGTTAAAATGTCCTTAGTATCTGAATAGAAAGTAATGTACTCCACAGTAGGCCAATATAAAAACGAATTGATCACGTAAGGTCGTATCATGTATAATAGGAGAAATTTAACGCGTAGAACGAAGCTATTTACAGATGCGGAGATTGTTAACAAATATTTTCTAACTGTATTTGACACTTTATTTTTTAAATTGCCGAATATAAAACAGATTATAGATGCAATAAAACAGCAAATCAACCTGCTAGTATTGATATGGTTATGCAGAAGAGTAGCAAAGTTCGCCCTTCAACTTCAAAACATTTACATTTGAATAATAATTATTATTAATCAAGGATAGGCAATTCCCAGGGGTCATATCGTCACGATGTTTGAGTTTTTTTATTGAGTTCAAAATGTTTAAGACTTCAATTTTTTTTTATTTTGCTACGACTAATACATAATGTTAATGTTAACAAATGTGGTTGTAAGAAGAAATTCGAGCACGTAATGTGTTTATTATTTCAAGTATAATTATATCTATACTAATAATAAATCTGTAGCCGAAATTTTTCTGGTAATTTTCGATTTTCCAAAAATAATTGGTCCTAACATATATAATTAACCACCCTGTACCGAAAATAGTTTTTTTTTTTAATTTTTGTTTGTATGTCTGTATGTATGTTTGTTACCTTTTCACGCGATAATGGCTGAACGGATTTCGATGAAAATTGGAATATAAATTAAGTTCGTTGTAACTTAGATTTTAGGTTATATGGCATTTAAAATGCATTATTTAAAAGGGGGGTTATAAGGGGGCCTGAATTAAATAAATCGAAATATCTCGCTTATTATTGATTTTTGTGAAAAATGTTACATAACAGTTTCTTTAAAAATAATTTTCGATAAGTTTTATTCCTTGAAAAACTTTGATAGGACTGATATTTAATGAGATAAATGAGTTTTAAAATTAAAATAACTGCCATCTAAGGCCGTGTAATGAATTAAAAAACAAATGACTTCGTCTACAAGGGGCCTTGGACAGCAACAATCGAAAGCTATGAAAGATAGCCTACAGAGAATGTTTCTGTGTTTGTATGAAGTAATATCGAAAGCTAAATTAACCGATTTGTATAATTAATTATTATTTCACCATTGGAAAGTGTAGTTTCTCTAGATGGACATAATGCTATAATGTTATTACAGTAACTTCTGATATAATATAATGTAATATAATATAATGTAATATAATATAATATAATATAATATAATATAATATAATATAATATAATATATAATTTAATTTAATTTAATTTAAGTTATTTGAAGGGTTCAGAACCATAGTGGGCCAACCGCCATTTCCTGAATACATAGAAAACAAGGGTTAAAATAAAGTGATTACCATAATTCAATGGAAACCTATAACAAGTAAAATAAAGTATACACATTAAATCTAAATGATGTCAATCTTCATTAAACTATGGTTGCACGTAATAAAAATTAAGAAACATGTGAAAGGAATTGTCATTGCACCAAATGATTGCTCTCTGGACCAAATTGATCGCATTTTAATTATTTGGATGCAATTTAAATTAAGTAACATATTAAACGATTTATCCTTCTATCAAACACGAATGTTCCTTGGATCAAATGTCCTATTTTAATTATGTAATTACTTTATATTTATTTCTAACGGGTGCAGCGGAGCGCACGGGTACGGCTAGTTATTTAATATATTGTAGTGGCAGGCCGGAACATTCGCGCGCGTCTGTGGAGAAAGGAGGCGCGCGAGGAGAGGAGACGCGAGCTTCGGCGGGCGCTGGGCCGCGGTGAAAGGGGGCGCGGGGAGAGGAAACGCGAGCTTGGCGGACGCTCAAGCACGGCGCGGCAAGGGAAGCTACGAGCCCGGCGCAGAGTGGAGGGGACGGACGTAAGGGGAAACGTCTGGAAATAGATTGTTCCCGAAGACCGATTGTTGTAGAAGCTACGAGACGCAGTACATTCGAGAACGTGTAATCTAATAAATGAAAGGGGCAAGTGAGCCGAGAAGAACAGTCAGTCAGTTTAGCCAGTCTAGTCAGTGAACCAGCAGCGAGCGAGCAAGGAAGCCAGCCTTCGAGACTCGGGTTCGACGTGCAGTGAACTTGAGTGGGTCCGCAACTGTGGCAGCATCCAGGCGAGTGCGGCGTATCCGGAAGTCTTGGGTTCGACGTGCAGTGAACTTGAGTGGGTCCGCAACTGTGGCAGCGTCCAGGCGAGTGCGGCGTATCCGGAAGTCTTGGGTTCGAAGTGCAGTGAACTGTATCTGAAAGTCTTCGGTTCGAAGTGCAGTAAACTGTATCTGGAAGGCTTGGGGTTCGATATACCGTGAACTTGAGTGAGTGAGGTAGAAGAACTAGCCAAGGCGAACGAACTGTGAACTTAGAACTGACAGTTTTGTTTTGTAAGTAGTGCTTTGTGAACATTAGTTTAAATTAGGAGTACATTGTGGTTCTTCTTAATAATAAATGTGAATAGTCATTGTCATTCTGTGGAGTGCAATAACGACTACTGTGTTACTGTGTTGAGTGGAATACCCATTGTTGACGGGTGTGTTATTGAAGATAGAAGTAAAACTCACATTATTGTAGTTTAATTGAAAGTTACAATTTTTAGTAAATGTATCTTTATTTTAAGGCGAATGGTTTTCTGAATGCATGCGTGGATAGCCTAAAAATATTGGGTTTTTGTGTATCTCTGGTGAAACAATTAGAATACTAATAATCTTAATAAATATAACTAAAAACCCACGATTTTAAGCTTCAATTCTGTGAAATGCATTGTGAACATCTAACAGTAGTAAGCATGGCGGGAATGATCGAATGACTTCACCAATTTAACAGTAGGAATAAAATTATTATGAACCTCACAACATCAAGCAAGAACTAATTTGTATTACTACATTTCGATACACACTTAACATTTATTTCAACAGGCTGCATTAATAAATATTGGAAGTAAACAATATAGAAAATTTTCCTTTAGTTTTTGAATCACCATTGTTCTTTCTGTTATCTTATCATGTAACTACGCCGGAGAGTTGAGTACGTAACTGATGACTGATTTTATCATGCAGGTTTTGGCTGTGGTGTTTGGCGCTGCTGGCAGTCGCCGCCCCCACCTTCGGGGGCCATACACAGCACCTACACCCGCCGGTGGAGATCGACCCCCTGCCCGCAATGCCTCGCGTCAAGATGCCACACGTGCCACCCTCCGAGATGACGGCTTTTATTACACAGGCGGAGACCGCCATGTCAGAGCGCTTCGACAGCCTGGAGCCTGCCATCTTCAACAAAGGTGACGTGCCTTGCCTTATTATGAGGCTACAGTCAATGAACCAGAACATGATCGAGGTCTTAAGTTCAAACAGTAAACATGTATCCAGTGGTATGGTTAACAGTTGCTTTATCAGTCCTTCCTACCCAATAGTTTACTCATTTTTTATTAAAAAATATTATTTCAGAACGTGTTATATTTATTTTGTAAAAGATCTTCGGATCAACAAGAATTTCCTTTTCCTTAAATGAACAATACTCAAGTATTCTATTAAGGTAAGCGTTCACTATACATACATCACTATACATCGTATCGTACTCCTAGTACGAATCGCACGCAACGGATATTTTAAGTGCAGTGCGTTCACTGTAACTGCTCTACCTCATCGGATTCCCTATCAGCTGTTTAAAACATAGTATGACGTACGATATTGACATTGCTTAAAACAGAGGAGTTTGAGGTTAGGTCTATTAATCATGAGTGTTAGCGAATAAGAATTTATAATTGTTTCATGCTTCTTAATAGAAGAGAAAGAAACGAAAGAGATATTGATTACATGATATAGCCTATATGTAAGAAACGACTTGATTACTGTAATGGGAATGCCTGAAATTATATAATTCTTCGCAATTTTCTACGAGCGAAATAAGTTTTCCATCTGCCATTTTGGCGCGACACTGAACATGGCACAACATAATAGTAACAGTTGAGCAATTAAAATTGATTTGTTAAAGAAGGCCATGATCGCACGCATCGGAAAAGTTGCTCATCCGAGAAACGTGGACGGATTTACCGAGAGCCAATGCGTGCGATACGATGTAATGTACGCGGTTACATAACAATTACAGCAAAGATTGTCTTTTTCCGATCCTTGCGATTCGTCCGATGAGTGCGATACGATGTAGTGAACGCTTACCTTTAGTCTACTGGATATTTTTGCGGGTCCAAAACCGGCTGGGGTCGATGGAAATTTTAGGACGCAAAAATCCTTAACGCAAATCTTCCATGTCGTAGTTTTCCGGCATGTTAAAGACCTCCAAGCCTAAATAATTAGAACCTCTGGAATAAATTTCTCGTCTCTTGCGTCTTAATAATACCTCAGTCTAGTACATACAGTCACGAAGCTAAATACGTAGTAAATATGCATCCATAGATAGTTGCTCATCACTAGGTTCGCTAATATCGCCTCATTACAGATGATGCGGAATAGCACCGGCACAGTCTATTGTTCCTAGCACACTCACAACTCAAGCTTCGTGACTGTATATACTAGACTGTGATAATAGCTCAGTTGAATACTAGGTTGGGTCCCTCTGCCCTCTGTCGGCAAATAAGTGTAACTAAATGGCTTGTAGATATTGAAACCTCTGCAAGAGTTACTCCTGTTCCGATTCTGAAACTATAGGTTTAATGAATAAATTGGATGTTACCGTTTTTTATGTGACTAGGTAGAATATTATGTGTACTCTTATATGCCTGTTAGGCCTACTTCAAGAGATTACTGCATTCGAAATGTTGGTTCATTTGGCAACAGCGTTGCAGTAGATAATGATAGAACTTGCCAGCAATACAACGTGTTAGAAAGAGAAATTGATGGTTGATTTAAGAAAGAGACGCTTCTTAAGGTATTGGTTCGCAGAACAACTTAAATTGCAGGAATTTTTCAAGAACTGTTTAGTTGCTTAGTTGCTCTTCTTCTTTACACATAAGCCAAAATATCACACAATTTCAATTTTCTTTGTCGCGCAACTTGAAAAAAATAGCATGCAATTTCAATTTTCTTAGTCGCGCAACTTGAAAAAATAGCACGCAATTTCAATTTTCTTAGTTGAGCAACTTGTAAAAATATCACGACTATAAAAAGTTACTTTTTTAATGCTTACACTCAACACGTTGTAGCATAACTTCGTTGTTAAACACACGCAACTTCTTCTTTCTTAGTTCTTGGTAGCTGACGTGTGTTTACTACAAAACTCCACGACTTGTATGAAGAAGACCAAGCATTCTACAAAATCTATATTTAAATGAATGTCAGGGAAAGATTTCGATTATCTATGGGGAAAAATAATGCAATTAATACAAAAGGAAGGCACATTATTGACGAAGTCCACATCACAAGCAGGACGTTTTGTAGTAATGTAACAATGAAATTTATACAGTGGAGTCCCTCCGTTGGAATCTACTCTTATGGAAACTTCTAATTTGAAAAGCTAGCTGACTCCTCCCACTGCAGAAACACCACTCAATACATTACTGATAAGGCAATCGCTTTGCTCATGTTCGACGTTGATATCAAAAAATACAGCAAAGAAGATAAAAGAAATTCATTTTCACTTATACGTGAAGATACAAACTTAAATAATAATTATTTTAGCATCTAAATATATACACATGCAAATATAAGGAGAAGATTTTTTAATAACACACAATGTTGTTGTTTAGTCAACTGTCCGGAGACAGGTTTGAACCTCACAAGTGATGCCAACAAGGCACTACTTATGAGGCAACTAGGCTAGGAGATAATGGGATAGGGTGGCCAGTTCCTTTCCACCTCCATTGCATACATCGCCGACTAGATACATATTACTCTAGTTAGACTTGAGATGCATACAAACAATTATTGTTCTTCCTCTGACACATATCGTTAAGTTTGATGTACTGCGTGATAATAAGTGTACATATCAGTCAGAACCTCAATCAGAGTATAACATACAAATATAAGAGTAAATAATTACAGTGGTAACGCCTCTAATAAAACAATTATTTTAACATTAACGACAAAAATATTTTAAAGTCATTTAGACTGATACCATTAAATTAAGTTGAAACTTGTAGGAAATATGCTCCGTGGAGCCTCCAACGCTTAAGACAAGTACAGCATCCTCAGTAATACTTAGTATTAAAACAGTATATAGTGTTTGTACT
The DNA here is from genome assembly GCF_040183065.1 of Periplaneta americana. NCBI lineage: Eukaryota > Metazoa > Arthropoda > Insecta > Blattodea > Blattidae > Periplaneta > Periplaneta americana. The sequence goes on from NC_091122.1 coordinate 66,812,513, forward strand.
CATCCGGTTGCTTACACCCCGTCCTCTGTCTACGAGTCGCTGAGTTCATTACTTGGGATAGGTTGCATCGCCAAGGTAGGGGCGGGCTCATAAGACCAATAACGTAATACACATTAAGTACAAACGTATTAAATGACCTTTGATTGGCTAATAGTTTTTACCCCAATTTATGAACAACGAAGGGACTCCACTGTATAAACAAATATTTGTATTCTTTTTCATTAATGTAACGAACATGAATTATTGTCCTTTGAGCTATAGTCACTAATAGATCTGTTTTATATACCAGAGTGCACTATTTAACGTAGTACAATGCTGTAATTTTATGCCGACAGGAGTGCAGCAGGCGCCCGGCACGCCAGCTTGGTTCATGGCTGCATCACATTCCAGTTCGTCGTCTGCCAGAAACTTGACCCACGTCGCCCTCATATCGGAGGAGGCCACCAAGTACATCGTACACGCGTGAGTAGCTTCAGATTACTTCAATGGAATCATTGCCCTTCAGATACGGACGCTGCCAGCAGACAGACGTTGTAGTCTGCGTGCACTTAGAACCAACCTACATTCTAACAAAAGGTTTGAGTTTTGGCACATCGTTAGACGAACGTCTAGATTCCCTAGCAAAAACAGAGTTCCTTTATCATGTTGAGAATTAGACTGTGTTCCTGTTTACAGTTTATTTTTACGTAGAATTACGTGTTTCTCTTCCTAGGTATGGGGGGTGTAAAGTTTGGAATTGACATTCTCATAAAAATGCAACTCTCCTCCTTCTTCTCTTTATTTTTTCTTTGTTTTCCTTGTCTTCCCAGTAGATGTCTTTGTATTCTCATTGTTTTCCTTTCTTCCAGTGTTCGCCTATTTTCCCCTAGTTCTCCTTCTGTTCTCCTTGTTCTTCTTCCTTGTAATGTTCACCTATTTTCCCCTAGTTCTTCTTGTTCTCCTTCCTTTCAGTTTTCACCTATTTTCCCCTAGTTCTCCTTGTTCTCCTTCCTTTCAGTTTTCACCTATTTTCCCTTAGTTCTCCTTGTATTTTCCTTGTCTTCCTTCCTTCCAGTGTTCACCTCTTTTCCCCTAGTTCTCCTTGCATTTTCCTTGTCCTTCTTCCTTCCAGTGTTCACCTATTTTTCCCTAGTTCTCCTTGTTCTCCTTTCTTCCAGTATTCACCTATTTTCCCCTAATTCTCCATGTATTTTCCTTGTTCTCCTTCCTTCCAGTATTCACCTATTTTCCCCTAGTTCTCCTTGTTCTCCTTCGTTCCAGTGTTCACCTATTTTCCCCTAGTTCTCGATGTATTTTCCTTGTCCTCCTTGCTTCCAGTGTTCACCTATTTTCCCCTAGTTCTCCTTGTATTTTCCTTGTCCTCCTTCCTTCCAGTGTTCACCTATTTTCCTCTAGTTCTCCTTGTTCTCCTTCGTTCCAGTGTTCACCTATTTTCCCCTAGTTCTCCATGTATTTTCCTTGTCCTCCTTCCTTCCAGTGTTCACCTATTTTCCCCTAGTTATCCTTGTTCTCCTTGTTCTCCTTCCTTCCAGTATTCACCTATTTTCCCCTAGGTCTCCTTGTATTCTCCTTCCTTCCAGTATTCACCTATTTTACCCTAGTTCTCCTTGTTCTCCTTCCTTCCAGTATTCACCTATTTTACCCTAGTTCTCCTTGTATTCTCCTTGTTCTCCTTCCTTCCAGTATTCACCTATTTTACCCTAGCTCTCCTTGTATTCTCCTTGTTCTCCTTCCTTCCAGTATTCACCTATTTTACCCTAGTTCTCCTTGTTCTCCTTCCTTCCAGTGTTCACCTATTTTACCCTATTTCTCCTTGTTCTCCTTCCTTCCAGTATTCATCTATTTTACCTTAGTTCTCTTTGTATTCTCCTTGTTCTCCTTCCTTCCAGTATTCACCTATTTTACCCTAGTTCTCCTTGTATTCTCCTTGTTCTCCTTCCTTCCAGTGTTCACCTATTTTCCCCTAGTTCTCCGTGTGTTCTCATTCTTTTGTATTTCTTTTACTCTTCTTCTCTTCTCTTTTTTTCCTTAATTTACCCTGTTCTCTTTGTCTCAACCTTGTACTCCTTCTCTTCGCTTTGTTCTCATTGTCTTCGCATTGTTCTCCTTATATTCGTCTTGTTCTCCTTGCCTTCCCCTTCTTCGCCTTGCCTTATTTGCCTTCCGCTTGATCTCTTTACCTTCCCCTTGCTATCATTGCATTCCTCATGTTCTCCTTGTATTTCCCTTGTTCTCTACGTGAACATATGCAGCATAGTAAAGCTATGCTCCTGTCGATAGGTAATCACACCCACACGTGGTTCTATGTAAAGATATGCAGCATAGTTAAGCTATACACCTATCGACAGGTAATCTTTCCCAAACATAGTTCTACGTAAAAATATGCAGTATAGTAAAAGTATGCAACTGTCGACAGATGCTGGCATCCACACGTCGTTCTACCTAAACATATACTGTACAAGTTAGTAAGCTATGCATTTGTGGACAGATTATCCCGTGACGTAGTTCTACGTAATGATATGCAATATAGAACAAATTTGCATCTCTTGACAAGTGATCGCACTCACACGTAATTCTACGTAAAGATATGCAGCACATTAAAGCTACACATAATTCTACGTAAATATATGCAGCGTAATGTAGCTATGCACTTATCGATTTTTTAACTATCATTAGAAAAACATACATACATAATCATTTACTATGAAGACGAAGTTCAGCAAGGCATTCTCAAGGTGATACGTCGTATGCCCACGCGTATTCGAGTCTTCCCCTTGTTCTTCTTGTTCTACTTATGTTTCCATTGTTCTCTTGCATTCCCCTTGCCCTCCTTGTGTGTCCTTTGTTCTTCTTAAACTCCTCTTGTTCTTCTTGTCTTCGTCTTGATTTCTTTTATACATCGCAATCGACTTTAGTAATTATTATTGTACGAAACCCTTAAATTCGCAAAGTATCCTGCAGCATACAACAGTTAATAAGCTATATGCTATAATTTTAATAGAACAATAGAAAAAAATCGTAGGAAAATTAAAATTTCACAATACTGTAATATTGTACAAGATATTAAATTTGGAGCAGAGACATGGACCTTAACAGAAAGAGACAAAAGACGACTAGAAGCCTCAGAAATGAAATTCCTAAGGTCAGTGGCGGGATATTCTTTATTACAACACAAGAGGAATGAAGAGATCAGAAAAAAATTAGGGATAGAGGGAATAACACAAAGGTTAACAAATCAACGTAATAGGTGGATGGAACATCTAGAAAGGATGGAGGATCACCGAATTCCCAAGAAAGCTTTCCAGTAGGTGCTTCAAGAGGAAGGAGAAATGTTGGACGTTCTAGGTTTTGTTGGAGAGAACAATTCTAATGGGGACGGAACGGGCCTATCGGTTCAACCCATGTTGATGATGATGATGATGATGATGATGATGATATTAAATTTGGACATTGCGATAGTTGTTTTCTTTACAGTCCGACACGGTTTAATAAACTAGTGTCAGAAATGAAGTTTTGACAACTTAAGGGTTAAGATCAAATACTTTACTATAATAATACTGGACAGCTAGCAGTTTTGCGTGCGAACGACGCTGGTGCTGCTACCTATCTGCCGATGTGGAGATACTCGCAAAACAAGCTGTAATCAACTGCAATGTATATTGTTGCTGGGCTAGTTAATAGTTTTATTAATTAGTGCTGTGTTAAAATGTCAGGGTGTATGTGTGCTGTTTATAATTGTGACAATTGCAGAATTACAAATTGCTCCAAATCGTACTTTCAATTTCCGACAGTTCATAAAACGTGAGTCAACAACATTCTTTAGTAGGCCTAATTCCTTCGTCTTTGTGTTGATAGAAAAATACAAATTAGTTTTTTTATTTAAACCTAATAAATGAATAGAAGTTAAAATGTATTGGATTTTAAGGTTTTATCAAATTAAGTTTTATTGTTGTCCACATGCATTTACTAATTATTACAAGCATCAGATTACTATCAATTTTATCTTTGCAGTTGCCAACAATGCGTATATACATACTAGGTTCAAAAAGTTCCCGGAAATTGCTAGTATCATAGAAACAACGTACCTTAAACACTATTATACAGCATTCCCTTCAAAATAGTTGCCTTCCGCAACAATACACTTTTGTCAACGCGTGTAGAGTTCCTGGAAGCAGGCCTGGAAGCCATTTTGTGAAACCCGTCTTAGCGCTCTAGTCGCGTTTGCGATAACCTCTTCAGCATTGAATCTCCGTCCTTTCAGATGACTTTTCAGACGGGGAAACAGAAAGTAATCAGGTAGTGAGAGATCAGGAGAGTATGGTGAGTGATCCAAAGCAGTTATGTTGTGCCTGGCAAGAAAATTCTTTACAATAATTGCGCGATGAGCAGGTGCATTGTCATGCATAAGGAACCAGTTGTTTTCTACCCACTTTTCTGGACGTTTCCTTCTCACTGCGTCCCGGAGGTGACGGAGGATTTCTACGTACAATTCTTTCGTTACAGTACGACCTTCTGGAATGAACTCATGGTGGATGAGACCCTGAGAGTCGAAGAAAACTTCCAACATAACTTTGCATTTGGAAGTGTCCCTAGGAAATTTTTGCTTCCGAGGAGATGTTTTCGATTTCCACTCAGATGACTGTCGTTTAGGGACTGGGTCGTACAAGTAGCACCAAGTTTCATCACCAGCAATAATTTTGTTTAAGAAATCACCATCTTCATCAGCCATACTGATCATGTCCCCAGCAAGAGTCATTCTTGTTTCTTTCTGTTCTGCCGGCAACATTTTCGGAACTAACTTCTGAGACACGTAATGCATGTTGAGATGCTTGTGAAGAACATTGTGTACACTTCTGACTGATATTCCGACCTCTGCTGCTATCTCTTTTATGGTTTTACGTCGGTCGTCCCTCACAACATTACGCACACGCTGAGTGATTGCTTCATTTGTTGCAGTTGTTGGTCGGCCGCTGCGTACGTCATCTTTGATACTTTCGCGGCCACCAGAAAAGCGTTTATGCCAGGCATACACTTGAGTTGTTTTCATTGCTGCTTCGCCATATGCTTCTTCCAATAATCTTAATGTCTCTGCAGGAGTTTTGTGTAACAAAACACATAACTTGATGTTTGTACGTTGCTCTGTGGACATAATCACAAAATGCGACGAACAAACAAAACACTATGATAAACAATTGCCTACAACTCAAAACCAACAATCGCCATTATCAACAAACTTTAAGGAAATTACATCATGAATGTTACCAGCAAAACAAATGTATAATATCCCTTGTTATATATTAATACGAAATATGGTAGTAAAATTCCGGGAACTTTTTGAACCCAGTAGTAAAACATTACTGTAAATTCATTCCTAATATCAGATTGATTTTGTCTTGGTAAACCAAAGAAAAAATATGTAACAATTAATTACGGAAAGTAATATTAAGTATGCAATATTTCTCATAATATGCAGCTTTGATATAAGATAATAATTTTACATTAAATATTATTCAACATTTCTTAAGTGTTTCATATATTATTCCACATTAGTAAGGCCCGGTTGCAGAAACACCGATCAAAATATGATTGGCAATCAAGGAGGGTTTGATTGGCCATCAGTTCTATTTCTGTTGCAGAAAGAACAATCAGTGTTTGATCGGAGATCAGTCTTCCATCAGATTTAATCAACAGATTTTTGCTGGTTAAGTCACTGATCATGGATCAAGTAGGCTATTTATGTTGTTCTGTTTATAATGCAGTTACTGTAATGTATATAGTAAATAGTTACAGCGTAACAATATTGTTTTCGACATAATGGATTCTTCTGATGAAGAAATTTTAGAATGAAAAAAAAAAATATTAAGAAGAAGGCGTTTCCGTGATAGACATGAATTGCTTTTATGTATAATGACAGAAAATTTGAGCAAAGATTTAGGTTAAGTAAGGATTCGTGTGTTTTGTTACTTTCAAAAATTGAAACAAATATATGGAGACAGACAAATCGAAACCTTCCACTTTCTCCTATGAACCAAGTTCTAATAATGCTGAGATTTTATGCTGTTGGAATTTTTCAGGCAGTCTTGGATTATCTTGTTGGGGTCCACAAATCAACTATTTGCCGAGTAGTTAGGAATGTTACGTATGAAATTGCTTTGTTATGGCAGGGTCTCATAAATCCCCAAACTTCAAACAGGGAACGATTTGAAATCCAGAGAGAATTTTCAGCCATGTCAGGATTTCCAAGAGTAGCCTAATATTGGTTGTATAGACTGCTCACATCCCCATCCAATTACCTGGTTGAAATGATACCGAACTTTATCGAAATAGAAAAGGTTTCTTTTCTGTGAATATACAGGCAATATGTAGTCCACACCATCATTGAAATTCTGGAATGTTGTAGCCCGTTGGCAGAGTTCTACACATGACAACACAATATTTTTAATGAGTAGGTTACGAGCTCCATTTGTAAACAGAGAGAAGGGAAATGGAATTATTTTGGGTCATGGAGGCTATGCATGTTCCAATTTCTTGTCGACTCCCCTAGCAAATCCCACGACAGAAGCCCCCCCCCCCACGTTTTTTTTTTTTGTTTGCTTCATTTTTGTTTCACATATTGTAGTCTATATACAAATAGAATCCGCCTGTTTCCTCTCTACAAAAAGCAACAAAACAGCAAAACATTCACTTGAACATTCACTTGTTTTCCTAGTCACCGCCCACTTGATGCATTCGTTTCGCGACTTTTAAAGAGCATCAAATTGGCTATGGTTGCTAAATAGCGCTGTTGTCAAATGTATTTCTTTCTCAAATCAGCAACTAGTAAATTGAGACAAGTTGATTGGAGATTCACGTTTGTGCAACGCAATAAACAATCAAATAAATCAGATATCAACTGATTGGCGATCAGGGACTGATTTGATTTGCATTTCTGCAACCGGGTCTTACTCACGTTTTAAACAATAGTCCGAATCTCTCTATGTTAACAACACAAGTCGTCTATCTTGTTGATCGGTTAGAGTTTCAGTTGATATCAACCCTTCCTCTTCAATTATGTAGCATATTATAATCTTTGGTATCCGCATGGTATCTAAATTCCGTCGACACGAATGCGTCCAACGGAATATAAATTTGTTTCAACTATGGTAGGTGGCTCTGAATGAGTATAGTATAAATCTTGTGGATGTCATTTCGATGGATTGAGTTTATGCGAGTAGTTGTTTGGGTCGGCGATGTTTGTATTTCCTGTTTATATCATATCTGCCAAGAGAATTTATTAGTTTGTTGTTGTTGAGTGCTGCCTTGTTAATATTTGTATATGTGGACGTAATTCAATCCCTCTCCGCTAGATGTCAGGTCGGCGATATTTCGCACTCACGCCAATGCTGCTAGTATACAGCTGTCCGGTATTATTATAGTAAGGTATTTGTTAAGATAGTTTTTAAAATTTTTGTAAACATTTCCATAAATAGCTATTAAATGTTATAGTCACGCCTAATATCACTTTTATATTGACGAAAATTAGCGTTTAAAAGTGGTGTAAATTTCATCTATTCGTGGTTCATAACGAGAAAGAGAACAGAAAGCAAATTATAATTAGTATTTTACAAGCTGATAGCATTTCTGGCTACAAATTCACCGGATTCTTGTCAGTGTTGATACTTAATTTGAAAACGTGTAATGTTATTTTTTTTGCTAATTTCACACAAATTGAGGAACACTGTGCTACTCGCTTTTGTTTGCACTCGGCTGACAGTGATTTGCCTCCTTCGTAAGGCCATAGATACAGAAGATATCAAAGAGACTTGGATACGCAGTTACACGACGTTTTCACCTTAAAGATTTGTATACTTTTTGAAAACAAGTTTAACAGAAAGTAGCTGAGATGTTCTTTAATGACTTCCAGGAAGCATGACAGTAGGAAGAGAAATCAAAGCCAACTGTTTCGTTTAACCTTTGATTACCGGCACAACTCTTACAGTGACAATGCGGTTAGATTATGCAATATTTTAATTTCACGGTCTTATTCAACTGAATTTTCACTGCCAATAATTTTCTGTTCCTTTTTTGTTTAACACCACTGGAGTATTTTATAAAGAACGTCTGATAAGATGGAGACGTTTCAAAAACAAATACTTCATTGTTTATCTTTTCTAATTTCTTTTTAAATTTGTTTTCATCTCAAATGACTTGTCGGGTATGAAAACACTAGAATGTGTCACAGATATTAAACTGAGTGTAGCAGTACGCTACAATACTGGGTGTTCATTTCAAAGTGTGTCATGACGTCACTGTTGTGAGCCAGCGATTTGAAGCGAGTTTCAGCTTTTATGTCAGAGAAGTTGCCTATTAATCAAGGCGTTCAATCTGAACTTGAGAACGTGTACAGTATAACTTGAACGTCGTAGCAACAGATAGCGGTCTGTACGGTCTGTGTGTACAGTGACTGTATCTGTGTGCTACCATAACCTTTTTCGAACTGTGTTTTGCGCGGGCAAGTCGTACGCAGGGTATTTGTTATCATCCGTTGCATACCGCAACATTCCACAACACAAATCAAATGCTCCGTGTCCATGTTGACCGTCCAAGTTAATGTCAACAAATACATAAGTAATCGTCTTAACCCTCTCGCCATATCCCGATAGTAAGAAAAAAACTCACCTGAGTACGTGTTTCCAAACAGTTCACATTCCTGCCACTACCGGCGTTACCGCATGTATCGGTACGTACTTCGAGTCCGTGGTATCCACGGGCTCTGCGTACTTCAGAATGAACGCTGTACTTGCGAGGCAAGTTCTCTCGCATTTAGGTAATACGCCTTTGCGGAAGTGTAGGAAGATTGAATTCTCTAGGCTCATCGGCTAGCCACATGACGGCATACAGCGAGCCATAACACACTTTGAACTGAACACGCAGTATATACAGGGTTGCCAGATTTTAGATCTACCGAAGAGGGAGATTCTTTTTTTTATCATAATATACAGTACTTACGTTTTGTTTTAAAGAACGAATGGTATGAATATGGGCAGAGTTGCCATTTTCATGACTAAAAAAAAAATAAAAAAACGAAATAAAAAATATCCCTCTATATACAGTTGAAGAAACTTATATGAATCTCAAAATTGAAATTTTAATTTATACAGTACTTACGTTTTGTTTTAAAGAACGAATGGTATGAATATGGGCAGAGTTGCCATTTTCATGACTACAAAAAAATAAAAAAACGAAATAAAAAATATCCCTCTATATACAGTTGAAGAAACTTATATGAATCTCAAAATTGAAATTTTAATTTAAAAAAAAAGACGTGTTGTAGATACAGGTCTCCAATAAAAAATAATATTTATCTCGCTGTAAGTTACATCACGTTTCTCTGGCGTCTTTCTGAAGGGCTTGTGGCAATAATATGTTATGCCAAATTATTAACTTAATGACTTAATGGTAGTTCTGGCTCACAGACTTCCCCAGCTGTTTTTATTAAATCTAAAGCACAAATTCCAAAAGATGGCACCAGATGTGACAAAATATTTAAATTTCAATGTTTATTAATTGATAGCAATAACATGAAATTGACTGAAACCTGAATTCATATTTATTTTGTGACTTACTATATTACTGTTCGAAACCCATAATTTAACATGCCGTGCAGTATACATTTTCAGAGCTTCCTATATAATTGTTACTGGACTTTAGCATTTTCAATAAGCTTTTTTCCATTCTCTTTGCCATGCATTTGGGATGAATGTCTCTTTTTAAACGTTTAGGAATATCGCATTCACCACTGAATTAGCTGTTACAAACCTTACACTTGCCAAAATATTCGTTTTTTTCCAATATGAAAACCTACATTGTTAAGAAAATTAATTTAAATTTGTTGTAATTATTTAGGTGATACAATTACAAGTGACGTTAATTTTCTAAAGGAGGGACTTTTTGCGTTCCGCTTCGAATCGAAGCGGGACTCGGGACTTTTATATGAAAATCGGGACATCTGGCAGCCCTGAATAGCCTATATATCGTTTGTCAACGGAAAAATTTAGATTTGTTCCGAGTTATATTCTACTTTTATAACGGTGGACACAGCAGTACAAGGGCTTTAAAATCGTACATGATTTTATTCATATTCCTGTGAAAGAACCTTAGTTAGGAAACAATGAGGAAGGTGGAGAGAAATTATTGACGATAAATGGATAGTATCAATCTGTCAAGGGATACAATATGTTGTTACTCATAACTAGAGCCCGGATGTATGGCAAAATGCCTTTTTTACTGGGTGCAAGTAAATCATTATTTTCATAGATATAAATGAAGGGTTCAGAGCCATAGTGGGCCAAGCGCCTTTTATTAAAAATGGAGAAAACAAGGGTTAAAATTAAGTTATTACCATCATTTAACGAAACATATAGCAAGTACTATAAAGTATGCACATTGAAACTAAATGATATGTCAATCTTCATTAACCTATGGTATTTACTTAACTTTAACTCTTGCTTTCTCCGGTTTTAATAAATGGCGCTTGGCCCACTATGGCTCTGAACCCATCAAATGTGATTTGGAGTAAATCAAAGTGATAGGGCCAATTTTTATTTTGCCTATTTAAGGTGTTTCTTACTAATAAATGCCTTTTTGTCATTTTAAAGCAATATTTCTTGTTTATTTGCAATTTTCTAATTAATTGTAATGTAATGTGTATGAAATTTAAATACACTCAGGGACAAAAAAAACCGGACACTTTAATATTTGCTGGTATTTTGGAAAACATTATCTTCTCATACAATATTATGGTAGCCATCTGTTGTTATGGAGACGTGTATACATTGTTGATTGTTTTATGTTTTATATACAAGCCATTACAACCAAATATTCCAATTTTGCTTTCGGAGTCTCCGCTATAACAATTTTGTCTCAAACATTTTGTGCTTCATTATCGTTATCATTCGTTATTTCTTTATTTTTACATTTTCTGAGTTTAAGTGGGGTTGTAACATTTGTCTTAAAACAAGATGCGACCTGAAGATGTGGCTCGAGCTGTAGCCCTTTACGATGATGGACGCAGTGTACGTTACATTGCAAATGTTATGAATATGGCTAGAAGCACAACCCATGATGCCATAAAACGGTATAGAGAGACCCTAGAATATACCAGAAGACCAGGTTCGGGTCGTCCAAGAGCTACAAATCCAAATGAAGACAGGTATATGGTGTTGGGAGTTCTTAGGGAGCGCAACCTGCCAGCTACTAGTGTAGCCCAGCAATTTGTTAACATGCATGGACGCCCAATTTCGGCCAAAACAGTCAGAAGGAGGTTGAAAGCAAGTGGACTGATATCAAGTAGACCTGCAACTGGTCCCAGACTTCTCAGGATGCATCGAGTTGAACGACTGCGTTTTGCAAATGTTCACAGGGATTGGAGAAATGGACAGTGGAGCTGTGGTCTGTTCACCGATGAGTCCCGTTTCAATCTGTGCTCACCTGATGGACGTGAAAGAGTTTGGAGAAGGAGGGGAGAACGATTTTCACAGTGTTGCATTTCCGAAAATGTGCCGTATGGAGGTGGTGGAGTGATGGTTTGGGCAGGAGTGTGTACGGATGCTCGTACAGAGATGGTTTTTGTTGAAAATGGAAGACTAACAGCTGATAGGTATATAAATGAATGTTTGGCTGAGCATGTTGTGCCATTTGGCCAATTTGTAGGCGATAATTTTGTTTTAATGCATGATAATGCACGGCCGCATATTGCCCATGCGGTCGGAGATTATCTCCAAGAAGTGGGAATCCATGTTCTTCCATGGCCAGCAAGAAGTCCAGACATGAACCCAATTGAACACGTGTGGGACATGCAGGGAAGGCGTGTTAAGAATAGACGACCGAGACCAGAATCGTTACAAGAGTTGAGGCGAGCACTTGGCGAAGAATGGGAACTCATTCCTCAAGAAGACATTGCTAACCACATAGAGAGCATACCAAGACGTATGGATGCAGTTATTCAAGCCAGAGGGGGTAATACCCGTTACTAAAAAGAGTTTTTAATGTTTAAGGCACCATAAAATGAAAAAAACAGTTAGACCAAACGATTCCATAGTTATATGCCCTTTGTAATTTTTTGTAAATTTTCTCATCAGAGATTTTTTTTTTCAAATGTCGTATAAGGTGCTAAATGAAACATTATTTTGTTTAAATGGGTTTTGTTTCATTTTGAAATAATTGGCAACAAAATACAAGCAAAAATAAAAGTGTCCGGTTTTTTTTGTCCCTGAGTGTATTTGAAACAATGAATAACTTTACTAACAATAGTAAATAAAAGTAATTCATTTCGGTGCTTAATCTACTAATAATCGTGTTTTAATTCTATTTGTGTAATATGAATAATGATCGACAATCCACAGTTACAAATATAATGCCATATCTTCACGATACCAACAATCAGCTTTATATTTTAAACATTAAGCTCGTTCTCATAGACTTTGTCACGTAGCATTTTCAATTGTTTGCTTTCATATTTTCAAATCTGTTACAATTTTGTGCTTCACGTGTTTATTATTGTGCCCATGTATTTTTTCAACCGATGGAACAGTTGTGTTATGCAAGGTTTGTGAAAAGACAGTTAATCACGAAAAAAAGTATTTTATAAGTCAACATGTGTCACCTACGAAGTAAAAATGTGAGTTATGTTGATATAATTTAAATTTATTGCTAAAATATATTACGCCTTTTTAAAATATAATGCCTTTTTCAAAGATTATTGTGTTTTTTTTACGTTGTATTGCCTTTTTCGCTTGCCTATTTTAACTGTTATAAATGCCTAAACATCCGGGCTCTACTCATAACATTGTTGTTGACAATATATATTAGTGTCAGCGATATGGCTATACTGTATATACATGGTGCATCAAAATTTATAGCACAAACCGAAACGGTTGAGTGTGCACCATAATAGAAGCAAAAAAGACTCGGTAAATATGGGTTGGTAAGCGAGCCATTTCTGACATACAGTAATTGCAAAATGTAAGGGTACGAACTGCCACTGGCTCAATGGTTTACAAACGTCGTACGCTTTTTTCCTAGCAAGCGGTCTGGAGTCACCTCAAAAGCGTAGTTTACAGCACTCCAATTGTGATTGTTGTAGAACTGTATAAGAGAATTATATTACTGTCATCAGTGTTGCCAACTCAGAATTCCATTGCCGCTGCACAAGCTTAAAAAAACCGCTGAACTGTAGTTTAAAAACTCCAGATTTTTCTTAACACATCACTTCCAAATTCGAAATACAAACTATACAACTTGATGCAATACATAAGTGCAACAACATTTGAAGTCTTCTTAGTCCAGCTCGAATGGTCAAAATTTCATTTAGCTTGGGATTTTCTGTCCTGTTCCTGTGTTTTTTCACAAGATTCATCCGGCTAAATAGCCTCTCAACCTCTGCATTTGACAATGGTAGGATCCCTCTCTGGAGGGATGGTCACCACATGCATCACTGAAAATCGCAACCTAAAATTTGGAACGAACCATAATGAGATTTGAAATTAAAAAAAAAATCTAATATATTTCTAATCGTTTGGAAATTGAAATAACACTCATCTCTGACCAGAAGCGTATAGAATTGGAAACATTTTTCCAATCCCCAAGATTAATTTTCCACCACTGTATCTCAGCAACTGTTGCCGAGCAACAGAAAAACACTCGCTACTCTTTTTGTGTTTATCTCTAATAGCATGGGTAATTAAATCTTAATATTCTGCATTCAATATCACCTTACACCATTTACACCGAGCTTTCGAACTATCACCGGCAGCTTCTTCCACCCAATCTTTCAACACTATGTTTTTTCCACACATCCCTAAATTTTTGTACGTATGGAGTTTTACGCGGCATCGTTAAATAATAGTACATTATGCAACGAGCATATAATAATGGTAATTAAGACGCAAGTATGGATATTTATGATATTTCTAACTTGAAATTATTCAGATGCATACATTTTATTTGTATCTGACAAGATCGGAAGTGACCTTGTTCTAGGTCGTGAATTGTGAGATGTGCGCAGACACGAAAGTATTGATTTTTTTCCGAGGAACAATAGTGTCATTGACCTTGATGTAATCCCGTTAAACTTGATATAATCTTGATTATTGAATTCGACATTAAAAAACGAGATGACAAATTTGAATATTATTTAAAATTAACGCTAATTATTATAGTAACAGAACATAACCTTCTGCGACAGTATTGGATTTCCAGCCTCCGTGACTTTTCGCTAATTCTCTTTCGATTGCATATCCGAGAATAATCGATACTTGCGGTTTTATAACGGTACAAAGCTGACTTGTCATTGGCTGAACACCTGTAAGCTGAGTTGTCATTGGCTGAAAACACCTGTACTTTAATGAGTAGGTGTACTTTAATGACATGCATTAAAGGACTGCTACCAGGTGTATAATTACTACATTTTGGCATGGTCGTGCATAAAATATTATATACAGTATCTCTTCAAAGTTGAATGAAGTAAATCAAGAATATACTGGACACTTCGGAAATAATCAAATCACAGTAGTTCGAAATCTGATTTCACACTGAGCTGGAGACGTGCCTGCCAACAATGAGTAGTATGGTTTTAAGTTTGAAGTATGTCTGAATTACATAAACTATAATGCGGAATGATAAATAATAATTCAGTTCATTGTCTATTCTTTATGATTAAATACTACTAGGTTCAAAAAGTTCCCGGAATTTTACTACCATTTTTCGTATTAATATATAACAAGGGATATTATACATTTGTTTTGTTGGTAACATTCATGATGTCATTTCCTTAAAGTTTGTTGATAATGGCAATTATTGGTTTTGAGTTGTAGGCATTTGTTTATCATAGTGTTTTGTTTGTTCGTCGCATTTTGTAATTATGTCCACAGAGCAAAGTACAAACATCAAGTTCTGTGTTTTGCTGGGGACATGATCAGTATGGCTGATGAAGATGGTGATTTCTTAAACAAAATGAAACTGGTGCTACTTGTACGACCCAGTCCCTAAACGACAGTCATCTGAGTGGAAATCGAAAACATCTCCTCGGAAGCAAAAATTTCCTAGGGACACTTCCAAAGGCAAAGTTATTTTAAATGTTATGTTTTATTTAACGACGCTCGCAACTGCAGAGGTTATATCAGCATCGCCGGATGTGCCGGAATTTTGTCACGCAGGAGTTCTTTCATATGCCAGTAAATCTACTGACATGAGCCTGTCGCATTTAAGCACACTTAAAGCAAAGTTATTTTGGAAGTTTTCTTCGACTCTCAGGGTCTCATGCACCATGAGTTCATTCCAGAAGGTCGTACTGTAACGAAAGAATTGTACGTAGAAACCCTCCGTCGCCTCTGGGACGCAGTGAGAAGGAAACGTCCAGAAAAGTGGGTAGAAAACAACTGGTTCCTTATGCATGACAATGCACCTGCTCATCGCGCAATTATTGTAAAGAATTTTCTTGCCAGGCACAACATAACTGCTTTGGATCACTCACCATACTCTCCTGATCTCTCACCACCTGATTACTTTCTGTTTCCCCGTCTGAAAAGTCATCTGAAAGGACGCAGATTCAATGCTGAAGAGGTTATCGCAAACGCGACGAGAGCACTAAGACGGGTTTCACAAAATGGCTTCCAGGCCTGCTTCCAGGAACTCTACACGCGTTGGCAAAAGTGTGTTGTTGCGGAAGGCAACTATTTTGAAGGGAATGCTGTATAATAGTGTTTAAGGTACGTTGTTTCTATGATGCTAGCAAATTCCGGGAACTTTTTGAACCTAGTATGTATATCAATTCATTTACAAAAATAATTCATACATTAGATTAAGAATCTAACGAATGCAGCATGGTACCTTATCTGTACAACAACAATGGATGAGGCAGGAAATGGACGTGGTTACACCAAATCGAGTTAACATAAAACGTTGATATTTTACACTCGCACAATGAGAAAGTGTGATAATATCAAACTAAACTCTGGTTTATGCCTAAATAACATTGTTGTCCGCAACTACATATAGAAACAATTGTAACATCTTTACAGAAAAAACAACTTAAAAATATCATCTCCCTCTGCCAGAATCATCAAAAAACGCCAAATAGCTAGCCGCTGAAGGTAAAATTCTGTAGTTGACCATAGACCTGAAAACACCAGATTTAGCTACAAAACCGCTGACTTGGCAACACTGACTGTCATAATTATGCTCGGATTTTTAGGTGCAAGAGTAAGGGATATATTTATTTTTATGTGTTAGATATTAAAAGTGTGCAACAAAATAAGCATTTAATAAGATTTAACACTGAATTTATTTTGTTTAACCATTCCTCTGGTTATTCTGGCAGTTTAAAATAACTTTGAAAACACTTTAATTGAAAATAAAAGCATTAAAAATGAAAATTTTTCTTCTTACGGTTGTAAATTTTAATTTTCTTAAATATGCTTCCTTTGCCACCGTTATCGTGCATCATGTGTACACTAGCAAATGATAAATAATCGTCATTAGCAGGGAAAGGATTTATATGTAAATACATATTTACTTATAAAGCTAATATAATTTATATTTTGCATTATCTTTATGTTTCACAATGTGTAGGGTTGAAAAATCCTACTTTTATTTTCCATATTTTTCCATATTTTAGAGTTTAGTACATATTTTCGTTAATTTCCATATATTTTCCATATTTCATATAAAACAGTCCATATTATATTAGGTTTAACAATAAAACAAAACAAAATTCCATTAACTTTTAAAAATACATTTCAACAATAGAGATTTAAACACATGTTCAGTAATCCCTTTAACATCAGAGTTATTTGAAAATTAGCAGTCCTATCAACAATGGGAAAGTAAGTTACAAAACTGTATTAATTTAATTTAAAATTTTTAACAGACTTCAGTTGTGCAGCTCAACAGTTAAATGCCAGTCAGAGTACACATAGGTTCAGTTTTGTAAATCATACTATAAAGACGGTAAATATGCCAAAAGTACGTCATTCAGTCAATTTAAAATCAAAACTAACAAGTTACATTTCAGAATTTAAAGAAGATGGTTTATCAACTGACAATAAAATATTATTTTGTAATTTGTGTCAGTGTGCAGTATCATCTACACAAAAGTTCCTGGTGCAACAACACATTACAACTAGTAAACATCAGGCCAACAAACAACTAAATTCCAAGCAGAGACAATTGTTTTTAACACAACCAACAACATCGAATGTAAGATCTGAGTTTAACATCGACCTGTGCCGTTCTCTCATCTCTGCTGATATTCCTCTCTACAAACTAAAGAATAAGGTCTTCAAGGAATTCCTTGAAAAATATACTCAACATACAATCCCGGATGAGTCAACACTTAGGAAGACGTATGCTCCATCCATCTACGATGAGACAATACAGAAGATAAGAGATGAAATTAAAGATAGTTCAATTTGGGTTTCCATTGATGAGACTCCCGACAAAGAAGGTAGACTTGTTGGTAATGTAGTTATCGGTTTGTTAAGTGAACAATATTCTGAACGAATTCTTTTACATTGTGATGTTCTAGAAAAGTGCAATAACAAAACTATAGTTAAACTGTTCAACGAAGCTATGGGTATCCTGTGGCCAAAGGGTATTATGTACGATAATGTGTTATTCTTTATTAGCGATGCTGCCCCTTATATGGTCAAAGCTGGACAAGCATTATCTGTTGTATATCCTAAATTGACTCATTTTACTTGTGTGGCGCATGCATTTCATCGTGTGGCAGAAGTGGTCAGAGACAATTTCCCTAAAGTAGATTTGTTGATTTCATCAGTGAAAAAAGTATTTCTCAAAGCTCCCAGTAGAGTTAACGTGTTGAAAGAAATGTACCCTGAAATTCCATTGCCACCAAAGCCAATTTTAACTAGATGGGGTACATGGCTAGAAGCAGTTGAATATTATGCCGAACATATAGACTCTATTAACAATGTTCTCCTTGCATTGGACTCTGAAGATGCAGTCTCAATTGATACTGCGAAAACAGTTACCTGTGACATAAGTGTGAAGAATGACTTAGCTCACATTCAGCATACATTTTCATGCATCATAAAAACGCTCAAAAGTCTCCAAAATAGGCACCTTTCACTATCTGAAAGTTTTGAAATTATAAATAGTACTGTGGAACAACTGAATCGTGGTAGAGGTAAAGTTGCAGATGCAGTAAGAGCTAAGGTGGACACTGTACTTTCAAAAAACCCTGGATATGAAGAACTACAAAAGGTTGTTGCTGTGATGAGTGGTGAATCAACAGTGAAGATTAACTTGGACTTATCCCCAGCAGACATTGTGAAATTGAATTATGTACCAGTTACTTCTTGTGACGTCGAACGCTCTTTTAGTCAGTATAAATCTATCCTCAGAGACAATAGAAGAAGATTCACTTTTCAGCACTTGAAAGAAATGTTTGTAACCTATTGTTATGGTAACAGACAATAAAAATTGTGTTTTGTTGAAACTACATTGGAAGATAAGGTACGTCCATTATATTTTTTGTTTAGTTTGATTAAAATGTACCAATATTTAACGTACATAGTCATTTTTTTATAATTTTAAGTCCATATTTAATTCCATATTTTGGTAAAAATCCATATTTAATTCCATATTTTGGTAAAAATAACTACATATATATTTACATATTTCATATATTTTTAGTCCATATAAATCCGTTCCCTGGTCATTAGTAACATCTGAAAGGAGACGTTTTAATGACGAACTCTCCTTGAACTTTTTTTTCTTTTATGTCTTCTCAAACGGATCACCATGTACAGGGTCTTTCGTAAGTAACAAGTCTATCAAAAAATTAACTATTTTGGATAATTTTTTGAAATGACGTTCATCCTTCCCGGTGCCGTACAGTCGATTTGGAAGCAAACACCCCCTCTCCTCACCGCCAGAGCTATTAAAATTAAGCGAAAGAATAGTTCGTGTTTTAAACCTTTATTAAAACACAAATGTAAAAGCAGTTTCAATTGTTGACAAATTATGGTGTACATTTTTCAAAATGTCTTCCGCTGTGCTGAATGCACAAATGTAAGCGACGTATCAACTCTTCGTGAACTCTGGTGAGCATGTCAGGCGTAACCATTTGTATCGTGTGTTCAATTAGTTCCACTAATTCAGGAATAGTGCGTGGCTTAGTCGCATAGACACGATCCTTGATGAATCCCCAGAAAAAGTAGTCCAAGGAAGTTAAATCCGGTGATCGCGGAGGCCAACGGATTGAGCCTGTGCGACTGATCCATCTGCCTGAAAACACTTCGTCTACTGAATAAACGCTTAATGTGAGCGACAATGTTTCCAAATTCAAACCAGGCAGCAATTTTTCTCTTCTGCAATAACGTTAAGCAGCTGCGTGGCATTTTAACATTCCAGTCTATCACAACAATGTGTATAGGCATGGCCGTGTGCCATTATCCTTGGCGTATAGAAGGCCATGCTACAGGTCATTTTAAGTTGTCATCAAATGCACATTACACATGGATAAGTAGCTTCCTCTGGCGACGGGGGGGAGGGGGTGTTTGTTTTCAAATCGACTGTACGGCACCAGGAAGAGTTCTTTCTCGTGAGGATGAACATCATTTCAAAAAATTATCCAAAATAGTTGATTTTTCGATAGACTCGTTACTTATGAAAGACTGTGTATTTACACATAAAATATTGATTCCTTCTGTACTATAATCACTTCTACGACTGCTATTACCACAGTATCCGTAATAACGGAGTCGCCACCATTGACTGCAAGTATTTTTAATGTATTATTTAATTCAGTATTTATTGATTAATGTTTCGATTTCTTTTTTACTCATTAGCAACACCATTATTCTCAGTAACGCCTACCTTAGGACATTTACATTTAAGTTGTTAGGACTTAAGTAATTAATAAGTATATCTGTCAGATATCGTTAGGCTTACGTACAGCTTGAAAATTGTCTGAGACACCTTCAGCGTCATGAAAAAGGAAGTTTCGAAGCCTAACCTAAATATGTTACGAAGTACAAGTTTAAATTGAATTTTTAAAAGCATGGTCTGATATGTTAAAGTGTAACGTTCCAATAATAAATGATTTAAAAAGCAATTACTTCAACTCATTTTAAATCCTGATTAGTCAGCTTACTTCATACCTAACCATTTTTCTCCCATTACTACATAATATATGCTAGTAGATTGTGGTGATTTTCTAATTTGCAGGTTGAATTTTCTTTTGCCAACTTCGTTTCGAATTTCGATACTGACAAATACTATAAATGGTAGTGATTTTGTACCTGGTATGTTGGCAGCTGAGACAAATATCGACAATACTTGTCGATGCTGGAGTTGCATGAAATTAAAATTGTACTAGATTTTTAAGCCCTGTTACTGGAAGCTAGTGAAATTTGAACATACTAATAATTAATTAATATTAATACATAATAGTTATTTTATGTTGCGTTGTGGTTATAATTCAAGACTATAGTCAGGTAAGTTTTTGGAGTTAGTACTAATAATTTCATGTGGTCAAACAAAATACATTTTTAGGTTAGGTCTCGTGAGTCAAACCAATGCATTTCGTATTGTCACACAAAATACTTGATATATATAGTTTGCCTACGAAAATATGTTACAAATTATTGAATTATTTAGAATAACCTTCCAACATAAAGTACGGTAAGTAAATAAGTCATTAGTCCGTAGGATCGTGTTGTATCTGGTAACAGTTGGCAACACTGACAAGACGGCAATATTTGCTGTTTAGAAACTGTTCTTATGTGATCCTCACTATACACTATATTACTTCATTATATTATTGCATGATGTTTTGTATTTATTTTAATATTGCATTATTTAATACTTTTCATTTTACTTTATTACTGTTTAAAGGGGTCATAGTCCCTTGGGCTTTCTAGTTACCCTACTCTTAACAACTCACTAATTATATTAATGAATGGCTGTTAGTAAAAAGTAATTGGGAGTACAAAGCAATGGTGTGGATATAAGAATTACATTTTTAAACAACATGTGAAATGGACAAAATAATCTAATATTATCGAGTAGTAGTTACAAAAAATGATAATAAAGACAACAGAAATAAGCTGTCTTGGGTTAATACCGTCCTCATAATGTCCAACACAGTTGAGTATAAGATGGTTCTGCCGTAGATAATGCTACATTAAATCGATTCTTTACATTCAATTTTTATTACAGTTTATTGTTGCGGCAGTATAATGCTTTGAAAGTGAGAAAGTTCCTATCATTTGATGCGATATCTTTGTAAGCAATCAACTTTGCGTAAGTTGTTGGGTTGTATCGATGCTGAGATCTGGAGGAATACGTCCTTCAATTCCTAAACATGAAATTCTAAGCACTCTCTACAAGAAACTAAGGCGTTGCAGTAATGAGGCAATCTAGACCATAAAAGTGGGGAATATCAGAAAAGACAGAATGTTTAAAATATCACACAACAATAAAACGTTACTGCGCATAGAGGGAACAGCACGTTGCGAAAGTGACTCGAGGCAGATTCCACAAAAGGTGCTGCAATATAAACCAGTCGCGAGAACAGAGAGAGATGAATGAAACAAATTAAAAATACAAGTTGAATATTATGTTTTAGGTGTAGACTTCTAAAACTTATTTTAAATTGGGGAACTGAATTTAATGGGTGTTACAGATAACAATTTTTTTATTTGAAAGATAATAATAGTACACTTTTGGTTGGCATTCTGATGAAGAAAAAGCTTGTGGCCGGGAGTGGAGTTCACATTACAGAATGAGAAAGTAATGTTACACGCTTAAACCTACAGTAAAAAAAAATATATATATTTAACCCTTAAATTGGCAAAACTTCATTTCTCACACTAGTTTATTAAATCATGTCGGACTGTAAAGAAAACAACTATCGCAATGTCCATATTTTATACAGTACAGGCTCTACATCCGCCTACATTATCGACCCGACAGTCAGGTTCGAGGCACAGGAACAACAGCCCCCTGAAGTCCACGCAGAAAAATGCAGAATTTATGAGCCCACAGTTCCATTCTATTCGGAGAAATATCACCACTCCTCCATTGAAGTAGTTGGGGTAATGGTTGGCGCTAGGGGCACACTTTCTGCAGGAAGTTCCAGCTGAACAACGACTTCATTCGTGACGTTTCCCTTACTGCTATCAGAGGATCACTTGCCATTTTAAAATACCACTTGTACTTTTTCATGTTGAAGTTTGCCAACAAGCTATTAATGTTTGACTATAACTATATGTCTACAAAACCGCCTTTGCTTATCATAAAATAAATAAATTTTCATTAACGTTTTCGATACATGTGTATCATCTTCAGATGTGAAATGTTAGATTAATATGATGAAAACCTTGCCTATTAGATGGAATTTAATGTGGTAATATTAGTGTGACTGCTTGGACTTAACTTAGGTTGATCTATGATATACATGCTATGTTAGGTTAAATCACTGCGAGTCATATGATATGATCTAAAATATAAAATAAACTGTTTAAGAATTGTGACCACTATTAGCGTAGTTATTGAAATGTGAACACTTTGTATAAATACTTTAAAAGTTTAAATCACTTTGAACATGTGTTGGCTGCATTTGCCGATTTAAATCACTGCAAGTCATGTGATATGATCTAAAATATATAAAAATTAAAACTGTTGAAGAATTGTAACCACTATTAGCGTAGTCATTGAAATGTGAACACTTTGTAAAATCACTTTAAAAATTATAATCACGTAGAACATATGTTGGCTATATTTGCCGATTTAAAGTTCGTTGAATAGGGCAGTTTCTGTTGATCTTGATGTTTGACGTTGAACTAAAGCGCAGTGTCGTTTTGTCATTAACATGTTTATATTTTGTTAAAATGCGTGTTGTTAAGACGTTTCATCCAATTGTAGTTGATGAAACGTCTTAACAACACGCATAAGCAAAGGCGGTTTTGTACACATATAATTATAGTCAAACACTTGTACTTTGTTTCCTAAAAAGGATGAACTTTTGTTTCAACGTCTAATCTGTTTGTTTAGCCTACTATGTTTAGGCCTGTTATATGTATGATCTTATCCTTCCTGTACTTAATTTCCCTTTCTTGTT
Organism: Periplaneta americana; assembly: GCF_040183065.1. Lineage (NCBI taxonomy): Eukaryota > Metazoa > Arthropoda > Insecta > Blattodea > Blattidae > Periplaneta > Periplaneta americana. The sequence continues at coordinate 66,835,638 of NC_091122.1, forward strand.
CGTTCCCCACATTTCTCTTTTGTGGTCTGTTTTTGTTTTCACTCTGTGTTAGTTATGCTTTGTCCAATGAGGCAATCTCGTTATTGGGATAGCCGAAAGAGTGTCTTTCTTCTCTCAAAAGTATATTGTTAAATTTTAATTTTCCTACTAATTTTTTTTCTATTATATTAAAATTATAGCATATAGCCTATTAACCTGTTGTATCCTATAGGATGCTTTGCAAATCTAAGGGTTAATTGTTTAATTTAATTAGAGTCGACGGCAATTCGGAAGGCGGTAGTCTGCTAGCGTTTGCGTCGAGAGAGACAGATAGTGAGAGCAAGGCAGCGTACAACATTGCCACATCGTACTTCACGATCACATGCAATATAAGTAGCGCAGGAGAGAATTTAAATTATCAAAAGACAACAATGATCTTAGCCGTTGATTACCGTAAGCATGGCACCAAACAAACCCTCTTTCCTTCACTAACAATATTCTTTGCACTGTTTTCAATCCCACACCACATGCTTCTGCAGTCGTTTCTAGCACGTTGGCAACGTTGCAGTCAGCATCATGATGGCCGGCAGCGTTCTGCTCGTCAACGTTTTTAAAATAATTATACACCTTAAACACTATTTTCCGCGCCTACCTGTGCAATACTTGTCTTTTTACAGTCTCTTCTTCCGTTTATTTATCTTACACATACACAGTAAATGTTAGTTTTACTTTTCAATATATTGAAACACTCACACGTGAACAAACGAACTCTGGAAGTACTTGTTATAGACTGATTCTGATTGGTTCTACTGTACAAGTTTGTGACGTCACATACCAGAAATACTACGGCGCATGTAGCAGCTGACCGCCTTCAGGAATGCCGTCTAGTCTAGTTTAAGTATAAGTAAGCAAAAGTAAAGTGAAAAATACCAAAGTAATAATACAAGAAATATAATGAAATTATACATATACAGTATTAATAAAGATGTACGAGAAGAATTCTGGGTTTCCAACCATGTGTTGAGATTTATCAACACTGAACTAGTCTCAGGCTGCATCATTGCATCATGTCACCCACGACCTGAACAGTCGCGCACTCTGTTGGGACGATGGTGCGTTTCTAGTCCAAACAACTGCATCAAGCATAGCAAACTTGGGAGTAGATGGTGGAACCTGCAAATATTTCCTCGGAGATATGTCTGAGCACTCGGTTGAAAATTTTATGTTAACCTTCATTGTTGATATTTACGAACAAAATTTCCGAACTACCTCTTTGTAGAAATACATTCGAGAATAATTAATGAATTAGGCTACTGTGAACTCCAGCTCCACAGTACATTTGTTGCACTGGAGAGCATCATCTCAGAGAATGAATTCTAAGTTTAAATGGCTTTGTGCTTTATTATTGCATCTCTAAAGAAACCAACTCTGTTTTACAATAACACAGGGCTCCTACAAAAGACCTTTCCGGTTTAGAAACACATATAATTTACGTTCTATGAATCTGAGGTGCTTGAAAATAATACCAATAGAAACAGAAACTCAAAAAGTTTAGTTTCTTACCTTAAAGGCGTTCAATGTGTACCCCCTTGGCAACACGGCGCACATCAAGCCTATAGTCAAGTTCCACGCAGGTACGTGGATTTTCCGACCCTCAGATTCTGAGGTTATGTCTGTTCACCTTACCAGAAAGATTAAAAGTGGTTTCGTCAGAAAACACGACGGAACGAATAAATTCATCATCGTTTTCAAATAAAGTCTGCATACTTATGCGGAAATTTCTTCGTAGCACTTTATCCTTTGGTTTTAGAGTATGCAGCAACTGTAGTCCGTATCGGATGAAATCGCAACCGCTTGCGAAGAATCTTGTCTTAAAATTAATGTACCATTTATCGATTGTAGACCACTGGGTGAATCTGCAGCAAACTTTGTTCGGTAATGCCGTTGCATATTTATAACCGTCTGGTTCACATGAAAATCAAGCTTTTCTGTCCTCTATAGCAGCTATTTCGCCTCAACAATGAACAAATTTGTTTATATGCGCTATTATGAGGCAGTGTTATCAAATACCTTACTATAGTAATACCGGACAGCAAGCAGTTCTGCGTATGAAAGGCGCAGGTGATGCTATCTAGGCGGCAGGTATGCTAAAACCCGCGAAGCAAGCTGTAATGTACCACAATGTAGATTGTTGCTGAGCTAGTAAATAGTTTTATTAATTAGTGCTGTCTCAGTGAAACGTACAGCAGAGCTCGTTTCTGTCAGATGCTTTTCCAATTCACTGTGGGCTAAAGCAAGGAGATGCACTATCACCTTTACTTTTTAACTTTGCTCTAGAGCAGGGATGTCGAACAGCGCTCTCAAACTGTGAAACGATTAATACTGTTTCCTACCATAGCAGAGTTCAAACGACAGTCAGTACGGTCAACTTAAGCTCGCAGTAGCAGTATTCTGTACATAGTGTGTTTATCAACTCTGGCGGCTGGTATGGATATGGAACGACGATTCTATAATAAGTGGATAGATAGATATTTCTTTATCTTAAAGGACGGAAAGACACATTACTTAATATGTAGAAAGGAATTTGGATACCTAAGCCATCATAATATCAGAAGGCATTTTAATCCAACACATGCTGAAGCTTATGGACCAGAAAAGATACCCAGTTCCACTCGTGAAAAGCCTATAGAGGAATTAAAATCAAGATTGAATTCAGGAAACCTTCCATAATCATCATCATCACCATCATCATCATCATCATCATCATCGGGTGTTAGTAGAACAAGCTTGGTTCGTGCTAGCTATAAAATTTGTGAAATTATTGCAACGTCTTCAAAGCTATTCACTGACTGAGAATTTGTGAAAGACTGTCTCATAGCTGTTGTGAAAGAGATATGTCCGGAACATGTTAATGATTTTAAATATAGGATAAGTTTGTCTCGTAATATTATTGCAGAGCGCATATCAGAAATGGGAGATAACTTGGAGGGACAACTGATAGCAAGAATGAAAAATGAGAGTTAGTGCAGCTCTCGATGAAAGTACCGACCGCAAAGATACGGCGCAGCTAGCTATATTCATAAGGAGTGTCGATTCAGAGTTCAATGTTCATGGAGATCTTGTTTATGTCATTTCACTAAAGTATCGAACTCGAGGCGAAGATATCTCTTAATCTCTAACAAAAACTATGAACAAAATTCAAGTCACGCTAAATGTAATTAATTTTATACATCGAAACAGTTTACGTTTCTGAACTTGAAGTTGCACTGCTACAACACATACACACAAAGTTGATATTTTAAACATTATTTATTATTATTATTATTATTATTATTATTATTATTATTATTATTTATTTCCGTCACTAGCGAACAACATTCATGGAATGACCCAGTAGATAAAACGCCATTGTTATTATTATTGTTATTGTTATTATTATTATTATTATTATTATTATTATTATTATTATTATTATTATTATTATTATTATTCATCCTCATGTAGGCCTACATTCTTTGTTCATCAGAGTTTATCAAGTGCAAATTTAAAATGAGCTCCTAATCAATTAGTAAGAGGTATAAAAGTTATCCAAGTACCAGCCGCCGCATTAGTAGTTTCGCTTTTGTTTACTCCCGGTCTGCCTGCTATCTGTGTTCAACCGTTGCACGGTAAGGGAGGAGTGAAGGCTCTTCATTTCACAGCTCGAGAGCGCTGTTCGACATCCCTGTCTAGAATATGCCATTAGGAAAGTCCAGGATAACAGAGAGGGTTTGGAATTGAACGGGTTACATCAGCTGCTTGTCTATGCGGATGACGTGAATATGTTAGGAGAAAAGCCACAAACGATTAGGGAAAACACGGGAATTTTACTGGAAGCAAGTAAAGAGATAGGTTTGGAAGTAAATTCCGAAAAGATAAAGTATATGATTATGTCTCGTGACGAGAATATTGTACGAAATGGAAATATAAAAATTGGAAATTTATCTTTTGAAGAGGTGGAGAAGTTCAAATATCTTGGAGCAACAGTAACAAATATAAATGATACTCGGGAAGAAATGAAACACAGAAAAAATATGGGAAATGACTGTTATTATTCGGTTGAGAAACTTTTATCATCCAGTCTGCTACCAAAAAAATTGAAATTTAGAATTTATAAAACAGTTATATTACCGGTTGTTCTTTATTGTTGTGAACATTGGACTGTCACTTTGAGAGAGGAACATAGGTTAAAGGTGTTTGAGAATAAGGTGCTTAGGAAAATATTTGGGGCTAAGGGGGGTGAAGTTACAGGAGAATGGAGAAAGTTACACAACACAGAACTTCACGCATTGTATTCTTCACCTGACATAATTAGGAACATAAAATCCAGACGTTTGAGATGGGCAGGGCATGTAGCACGTATGGGCGAATCCAGAAATGCATATAGAGTGTTAGTTGGGAGGCCAGAGGGAAAAAGACCTTTAGGGAGGCCGAGACGTAGATGGGAAGATAATATTAAAATGGATTTGAGGGAGGTGGGATATGATGATAGAGAATGGGTTAATCTTTCTCAGGATAGGGACCAATGGCGGGCTTATGTGAGGGCGGCAATGAACCTGCGGGTTCCTTAAAAGCCAGTAAGTCAGTAATTAGTGCTGTGTTAAAATGTCAGGGTGTATATGTGCTGTTTATAACTGCTACAATTACAGCACTTCAAGCTGCTACAAATCGTACTTTCGATTTCCGAAGTATCATAAAACGTGAGTCAACAACATTCTTTAGGTATACCTCCATTTCTGTGTTGATAGAACAATAAAAATTAGCAGGATGCATCTGTAAAGACATGAAGTAAGCATTCAAATAGATAATGATGAACAATTTGTTTTGAATCATTGCATGAGCACCAGTACAGTATTGACTTAGAGACTATGCAATTGAACTGTTGGACAGGTTCAAGCTGTCCCGCGACCAAGTGAACTACGGGCTGCCGATGATGGACGTGCGGGACACATCGCTGGGCGATCACTGTCCGCTGGAGGTGGACTTCCCATGCCAACCGCGCAAGTACCGGGCCTTCTCGGGCTACTGCAACAATGTGCAGAGTCCGCACTGGGGCAAAGCCAACACCCGCTATCTGCGCTTCCTGCCGGCGGAGTACAGCGACGGAGTGAGCCTACCCCGCGGTGGGGGCCACAGCTTGCTGCCCAGTCCGCGAGAGGTGTCTCTCGCCGTCCACAAAGACGAGGATCTGCCGCACCCACACCTGATGGCGCTGACCGCAGTGTGGGGCGAGTTCATCTCTCACGACATGGCTCACACCCCCCAGATGACAGGTGCAGTATCACACCCGAGCTGAAATTATTAACACTCACTATGTATATCAAATATTCATATGGATGAGGTCTCGCCCACCCCATTGAATATTACACGACTAGTCTTAACTAGTCAGTTGTATTATTACTGATAAATACGAGAAAAATTCGTACCGTCACCGGGAATCGAACCCAGGACCTCTCAGCTTTGCGCGCTGAGCGCTCTTTGCCAACTGAGCCATGCCGGGACACGATCCACGGCGCCGGCCGAACCCCTCTCGTAGTACTGTTTTACGGCTTTACTACCCGCATTTAAGACGATGTACGTCATATGTATGCAGGAGCGCATATTAAATGACTTTGTTGCCATATATATACTGTTAGCAGTTTTCATTAAACTGATGTTGAATACGGCCACAAAGTCATTTAACTAGTTAACTCTTCTGATGTTGATTAAATTCTTAAAAAATATGGAAATTAATTACATTACGAAACATGATACATTTTAAGACAGACATATCAACGTCAGTACCAGCTCAGTTTGACTTAACTTCGCAAATGAAGCTCCAAAAAAGAAATATTGAAAAAGTCTCGTATTTTATTGCTTTCCAGCTTGTTTACAAGTTTTATAAGATGAAGATGGGACTGCTCTAATGTAATGCATTACAGTTTGTGTGCATCTTGAAACTAGTTTATTAGTAACCTAATTCAAAAACAATATAAAGAGATTCTACCACTTCATTTGTTAGCAAAAACAAATTTAAGAATATAAATAATTGTATTAGAGATCAGATTAATTTGCTGTATGTTAAATTAGATGTTTATATTATGTTTGTGAGTAACAAGTTTTGCAACATGAATTTAATTTTCTGTACTGTAAGCAAAAGCTGTTGTATATAATTAGTAGCCTATATTTTGCTAATAATAAATATGGTATTGTAATATATATATATATATATATATATACTGTTAGAAGTTTTCATTAAACTGATGTTGAATACGGCCACAAAGTCATTTAATATGCGCTCCTGCATACGTATGACGTGCATCGTCTTAAATGCAGCTAGTAAAGCCGTAAAACAGTACTACGAGAGGGGTTCGGCCGGCGCCGTGGATAGTGTCCCGGCACGGCTCAGTTGGTAAAGAGCGCTCAGCGCGCAAAGCTGAGAGGTCCTGGGTTCGATTCCCGGTGCCGGTACGAATTTTTCTCGCATTTATCAGTAATAACTCACTATGTAATTTTAATGCTATGCAATCTTAGAAATTTACGACTTGGGGCCCTTTTCATAATGTTAACGAATTAGAGGAGAAGGTGGTAATATGGGATAGTCTTTTTCCACTATCTAATTTGAAAACAACGAAGTTAAAAATATGAAATTTGGGGTGATCCCTTATAGCATACATGGGCAGAATTTTCAGTTACTAGTATTAGTATTACTATTAGTATTTATTTATTTAACCTGGTAGAGATAAGGCCGTCAGGCTTTCTCTGCCCCTCTACCAGGAGATTCCAACTATACCCAGGGTAATATGAACAATAAAATTACAAATTACGTGAGGCATAACATTACGCAATACTTTGTGTACTAGGACGGCAGAGTAGGAAGGAAGATTCAAACTGCGACCAGCGTCCGCTTATCTTAATTGCTAGGGCGGTCAGTGGCGGATTGTTAGTAACCATTAATAAAGCATACTATACACAGGAAAAGACTTAAAAATGTTATAATTGTTTTTCTATAACATATACAAACTTAAACTTATTTAAACTGAAGTAAAGCATGCAATATGTATTTTTTCATGTATTATTATTATTATTATTATTATTATTATTATTATTAGTATTATTATTAGTATTATTATTATATTACCTGCCCTATTACCTGGAGCATACTCGTACTAAACAATTGTCTAATTATTGTGTTCTTAATGTGGTCACCAGTTGTTTTAATTCGCCTACCGACAGTGCATTAATACTCTCGAAATTTTGTATTTCACTCGGACAGATTAATTTTGCAGCTTTAATCATATACTTCTTTATTTTTTCTCCGTCACTGAACTGTTTTAAATCACGGGCGAGTTCCCAAGAAATTGCAAAACTACATATTTTATTCTCTTGAATATTCTGGTGTTTCTTAAGGTCACTTAATAGTTTTGCACGTTCTGGACCTAAAAATAATTTTCAAAAATCATATTTAGTATATTATGCAAATGTTAAGATCATAAACTTTCTTCGGAAGTAGTACGAAAAAATAATATTTAATTTGTCTCGCCTTCTAATTCACCATGTTCTTTATGACATAAGAAGTAATTTCGTTGTAGAGTATATTAAATTTATTAACGTATAATAGGATTTCCGAGCATAACATACATCGTATGTTCTCCCCTTCTAAACAGCAAAAAAAAAAAAAACCTCTTCCTCCCATTTCTCATAAAATAATCGTTTCTTAACGCGTACACACTGCTTTGATAGTGCCATTATGCCACCACTGAACTGATACAGAACCTGCCCACGCCTAGGAGCTACATGAGGGAGGAACGGGGACTGTGAAGATTATGTCACTCAGAGCGATAAGCTCTGTGAAGGTCAGCGAGGCACCAATTCTCAAGTGAGGTACGGATGCCCATCTCTGCCTTATAGGCAGGGTGCGAATTAACGGGGAGAATGGGGAAATTTTCCCTTGTTGGAAAGTTATCCCCCTCTCATAAATTCATATTAACATCCCTGCCAGGGATAATTTCTATCTCCCCTCACAAAATATAATTATTTTAATAAGAATATATGTACTTTATAAAGTACGAAGTAAGCAAAGAAAATAATATTTCTGCATTATCATCACCGACAAGCTGACAACAATCAATAAGTTAGGAATTAGGCATCTTATCTTAAGCATGTTCACGGATATAATTATTATGATCAAGATGCAAGACAAGCAGCCAGTGCGACCAAGCGTTGAGCCGTATCGAATGAGGATAATAATAGTTTTATGTATGGTATTCTCTGTAGGAAGAGGGTTAAAACAAGGAGATGGGCTAGCGCCGCTGCTCTTTAACATGGCCCTGGAGTACGTAATAAGGAAATTGAATATGAATACCAATGGTACGCTAGTATACAAATCAGTACAGTTTGCTGCTTACGCTGACGACATAAATATAATGGCTAGAACCCAACAAGACTTAATAAATACCTATCAAAACCTAAAACAATCATCCATAGAGGTGGGCCTGAACATTAACTGTGACAAAACAAAGACTCTGACACAAACACACTCAACATGTCCAATGACCCCCAGCATTACCATAGATGGTCACAAAATGGAAAGAGTGGACTATTTTACTTAACTGAGAACTATAATTAACAATAGAAACGATGAAAATCAGGAAATACAAAAGAGAATACTTAAAGCTAATCGTTCTTAATATAATATTTTACCCATGTTCAAATCTAAACAAATTCACCCGAATATCAAAATGAGGCTCTACAAGACAATGATACGCCCGGTATTAATTTATGGATGCGAAACATAATCAATAGTTTTGAAAGGAAAGTGTTAAGACGAATTCTCGGACCCGTTAGAGATAATGGGATCTGAAGAATAAGATATAACAAAGAAATTTACAATGGATACAAAGATTTGGAGATTTCAGTAATAGCGAAACTAAAAAAATTGGAATGGGCTAGACATGTTCAGAGAATGGACAATTCAAGCATATCGAAGATGGCTATGCAGGATCAGATATATGGCAAAAGACCTATTGGAAAACCTAGGAAAAGATGGAAGGACTCAAACAAGGAAGATTGCCAGCAGCTATTGAAGTGTAGGAATTGGGAAGTGAGAGCCCGGGATAGAGAAGACAGGAGGCAGAGAATCAAGAAGGCCAGGGCCCGTTTTGGGCTGTAGCGCTAATGATGGTGATGATGATGGTATTGTCTATCTAGGATTCTAACCCCCCCCCCCATCAGAAATATTAATTCGCACCCTGCTTATAGGAATATAATTTCTCCTTGTGTGTGCAAAGTTGTAACGTAATTACACATACAGTATATCAATAAATCAGGTGTTATGATTTAGAAAGGTCTCGTGCTATATTATTAGAATTCCAGAAAATGAGGTTGTAATATGTGGCAGACAAAACTAAACGACATATATTCTGGAATCACATACAATGCTTAAATCATGAACACTAGTAACCCATTACACACAAAATTCATATGAAAGTCTTAATAGTTATGACAAAAATAAGTTCTCCGTTTTCGATCGATGAAGGCCCTAGTTTTGTCCTTGGCACCTTTCAGTCACGTTTTAGTGGTACCCCAGACACAAATTATGAGATTGTAAGATCCTAGTTTTGTTCTGAACATCTATTTTTCTCACACGAATAGTAGGGTTATAATATGGGATACCTCTGTCCCATGATACCACCACTTATACCATAGCATATAACCTTGAATAAATTTAATTTAAACTGACATTTGAGTTCCATGATGCTGAATATTACAAATCTAAACTTCCTACTTATTTAATGCATAAAGATAATTTCTCTACCTTAATTTGTTTACTGCATAACGACCTAGAAAAGCACCCTCTGCAGAAACAATTTACATTGCCGTAATGAACATGACCCTCCCTCACACTCGAAGGGCTCACTGCATCCTACTGCAGACAATGACTACCCGGAGAAAAAGTAGATAAGTTAGATGGATTTATTCAGCAGTATTTTACATGCAGATGCACTATACCTGTACTATCTTAATTTTGTCTTAAATCCAATGCACGGGTCTTTTGACCGTACGAGCTGTATAAAACAAGTCCTACTTTGTAGGTTTCACCCCCCCCCCCACCTATGATTAGATACAACCACTCCCCAAAAGAACACAGATTAATATGAAAATGACACAAACAGAACACATTATATAATATATCGTAACCTAACATACAAACAGGCATAAAAGTGTATAATTGAATAGTTACCATTATACCTTCGTCAATTTGCATCACAGCTGAAGTTCTAATCTGTCTCGCCTTCAACAGGAACAATCCAGTCTTTTGTTCCCATTCTCTATTCCCCATGAGGTCAAGACATGCAAGCAAACCCCTATTCTGGCTTAGCATCGAGGGTGGTAGATATTTTCTCCGGATATGTTCCGTTTCGTCACACTGAGATAAAATGTGTCTCCTGAGTCCTAAAGTGTAGTATACTATATATATACTTCATACATGCATTTAGTTTCAAATTTGCCACTAGGTGGAATCGTTATAGATCACTAATTATTTATTTTATTTATTTATTTGGTGGTGTCAATAAAGACACGTCATTAAAAGTTCCAGGTCACATGGACCTTGCCTTAAGAGGAATATTGCTCAGTATAAACATAAGTTCGTAAATGAAGTGTGACCATCTTTTTCGATCACTTCTTTTCTGTGCTTGTCAAGCTCCTGACATCTCTTGGCACTTACAGAAAGCACAAGAAGATCGATTCAAGCCTTGCAATGGAATGTATGTTTGAACTATATGTAAATGAAAATACCGACCAGCAGCTCAACGCCAAGACACCGTAGGACATGCTTTCGAAGTAGACAGTAAACGTTATATTTTGAAGGTAAAAAAATATGATAGAAGATGTATGTGCAAAGATCCGGGTATACTACCTGCATTTGTGCTCTAACTGTAACATGCAGAATTTTTTCAGCATTTTTCCTTTTTTTTTTTTTTTTAAGTATGGAATTATATTTAACTTTAAAAATAAAACAAAAAAGTCTCAAGACTCAGGAGGTTAACAGATAGCGCCACTATTTTCAGAAAAAAAAAAAAAGTCGTGTGCCATTTTAAAACCCTGTCCAATATTACCATCTTCTCATCTACAAATTAACAATTTACAAATAACAAATAAGAGATTACAAACTTGTAAACTGTGTTTCACAATGCAATCTTATTAACTTGTAAAGTTTGAGAAGCGTCATAAAATCACCTAAAAAAATTACAACGGGAGTTCTCATTATGAAATGTCGCCTACGATTGCTTACGAAAAATCGTTAAGGAGCAGAACTGACGTTGTATTTTTACATCTATCAATGAATAATATTTTTACTTGATTATTTAACGACGCTGTGTTAACTACGAGGTTATTTGGCGAGGTTATTGGTGATAGCGAAATGATATTTGGCGAGATGAGACTGAGGATTCGCCATGGATTACCTGAGATTTGCCTTACGGTTGGGGAAAACCTCGGAAAAAATCAACCGCGTAATGAGCCCAAGCGGGAATCGAACCGGGAATCGCAAGCGCCTTAGCCGGTTACTCTCTATCAATGAATATAGTTATATTTTAAATATAAGCTCGCTAAGCCATGTTTCAAGAATATAAAATATAAAATGTCGCCAAGAAGTATGTGTAAGTCTTTAGACTTCGCTATATTGACAACGCTATTTCTTTAGAGGCCGAATTGACTAAGCGTTGATTGGTCTTTTGGAGGTAGGCTAATTTGTTGATGATACTACTTATGGTGCACACAGACACATTACTTTTGTAGATTTAGTTGTTGTGTACTTATTATGGATGTTACTATTCTCTCTAGTATCATAATTGTAGGCGTTGCCTTTTATTTTGACGCCCATATTTAATACAAGATAGTCTTTATTATAAGGTGGCTTTTATTGCAATGATGACTGGTTAAGATGGTGACGTTAGCAATGGCGACGACGAATACTTTGATTCCTTCTACGACGCTAAGAGTGGCGGTGATGATGATAATGATGATGATGATGATGATGCTTACATAATAATATTTTACTTCCAGGCTTCCAGGGGAAGCGTCTAAAATGCTGCAGCGTCAACTTCAGCGACTTCCACCCCGAGTGCTTCCCGATTCGCCTGCCCGATGACGACCCAGTGCACGGCAAGCATGGGGAGCGCTGTCAGGAATACACGCGCTCCGGCACCGCCCCTCGTATCGGATGCACCCTCGGTAGGTAATGTACTGATCTGCTGTTACAAGGTTTCAAGTATTCACTGGGATATGTGCAGTGGAAAGCGTTTTGGACGCAGGCTGCACGTGTGTATTCTTACAGAAAATATTGTACGTCCATGTTCAAGGAATAAATATTTCATTATGACAAGAGTGGAGAATTATCCAGAGGTGCCAACTATTATAGATTGTACGTAATTATTACAAATTTTCCACCATTATTACGCAATTACGGTCAAAGGAAAAATTATAACGGAAAAAATATGATCATGAAAAAAAAAAAAGAAGATATTTTACTTTATTTCGCAGATAGAATACGAGAGAAAATATGTCAACACTGCTTGCTTCTGGTTCTATGGCAATATTTGGTAGTTGTGCGGGTGAAATCGTAACTTCCATCTGCTACAGTCGTTGTTAAACAAGAAAACAGATTAATCTGCGGTGTTACGTCGTCGGCGTGTGGCGTGGTTTGTAAAATTGTGAACAAGACGAGCGAATTCGGCACTTTATGTTCTGCTTTTATCTGTTACATATATTATATGTCACTGTTATTTCAAGCCTCTGATTGAGGTTCTGGCTATATGTCAGTACATCTCACTTGACGATATGTTTCAGAGGAAGAACAGTTGTTTCTATGCATCTGAAGTCTGACTAGTGCACAGATGTACAATTGTACGAGGTAACCCCTGGCGTAAGCAACCCGCAGAGCATACTCTTTAAGGACGTTTTTCCTATTTTATATGGAAAGTTATTGACCTTAGCAGAGCATGCTTGACGTGCAGTATCTCCTGTTTCTATAGGAGTTTGGACACCTATGGACTAGTGTAATATGTAGCTAGTGGGCGATGTATGCAATAGAGTGGGAAAGGAACTGGTCACCCTACCCCATTATCTCATGGCCTAATTTCCTCATAAGTGGTGCCTTCTTGCTATCACTTGTGAGGTTCAGACCTGTCTTCGGACAGTTGACTGAACAACTGTTATTTTCCTCTATTATTATCAGGCAGTACATCTCACTTGACGATGTATGTCAGAGGAACGGCCTTGTTTGCTTCATATGATAATGAAAATCATATGTTTTGTACTGTGTGCTCATGTGAACCTTATGTATTTCATATTTCAATAGTGGAAGGAAGGTGTTAATTTTTTCAAAAGAACATGATATCGAAAATACAATACATTTTTATCGTCTGCTAGGGAAAGGGTCTGTGATGAGGCGATATTAGCGATCCTGGTGGTTAGCAACTATCTATGGATGCGTATTTATTAAGTATTGAGCGTCGTGACTGTATATACTAGACTGTGATACACACCGGTTGGGAAGCCCTGCTGTTGATTTCGTGAGAGCTTAGGTTTAACTGGAACTAATTTTTTATGCAAGACTGTTTTTCTGTTCAAGAAGTAAATTAGGTGCAAAATAAACATTTTTTCCCTAGTCGCGTTAATCAGGCGCTGCCCGAAGATGGACTTCCAATTTTACGCTACAGGAGAGCGGTTTCTTTTTGTCTAAGGTTGAACAAGTAAAGTTTGAAAACGTGTATTTCACCATTTTTAGTTAATAATGATGAAAATCAAGATGACACCACAAGCAAAAGAATTTTTCAAGAAGAAATTTCTAGCAAAACAGCTGTTAGGTGCAAAACATGCAACGAAGAATGTTTTATTGTAGAAAAACTGACAAGTGACCTTAATTATATGGTTCAGATCTGTCTTTATCGAAAATAAAGGTGAATGAGATGTGATTACCGATAACTCACTTGAAAGATTTGAGTTTTGAGTATCTACTTTAGAAATACATTTAGTTTTTGTAGGATTATGTGAACAAAAAGCAACATCATTCGAGTATTCGGAATTAAGCAAGAAATTAAATTATTGCAGGTATATTTAATGTTTTAACGTTGGTTTGACTAGAGGAACTAGTTTGAGTTTTCAACCGTGTGCCAATATTGAAGGGGTTAGGTACAGCATACAGCAGTAAAATTTTGGAAATATTCAACTTTTTTCCTCCATTACTGTATCTTGTACAATAATGAAAATTGGTATTTTTAAAACACTGTTCTTCCGCTATACGAAAAAAATATTTTTACGATTAAATTTTTTTTTCTAAATTCAGTTCACTGTGCAGTGATGAAGAGTTTCCCACATACCTCAAAAACCCTCCAACATTCTTTGATTAAATTTTTGTGTGTATTTATACATGTTATATCAACAATATGATGCAAGATCACTTATCTATCTTTGATAGATTGTCTGATAAAAAATAAATTCGTTTAAAAAAATGGTCAAATATCAATATTTTCTTCTAACACAAAATAAAAAAAATATTTAGAAAATATTCATTAAGGAATGTAGTTGAAAGAGCATATTGTAAATATCAGTTCCAGCAATAAAGTACAAGAGAGAGAACATGGAAAAGTTAACAAGTTTATGAGTTATGAGGGAAACGCTTCATCACTGCACAGTGAACTGCCACCATTTTTAATTTTGAAATCGTAAACATATTTTTTTATATAGCAGAAGGACAGTGTTTTACACATGCCAATTTTCATTATTTTCATTATACAGTTTCGGAGGAAAAAAATATTGAATATATCCAAAACTTTTACTGCTGTAAGCTATAAATAACTCCTTAATATTGCTAGCGTTCTGGAATTGATTGAAACTTCCATCTTTATGGTAATAATGCCTAAATGCTCAAGGATAGCCCATTCTATTTAGATTAGCCAGTTATTACAGTTCTCAGATGAGGTATGCAATGTAGCTGGAAGTGCAGAAACTTGAAGCCGGTAACATTTAAAAAGTAATTTTACAAAAATTATTTACCCACTGCCTTCGGTTATAAATTGTACGTGTTGTTGTTTATTTATGAATTTCTACAACCAGGTGTGGGTTTAATTAAAATTATACGTTTATGGCTGAGACTATATTCTTCAAACTTGTCTCTCAAAAGCTAAGGAGATTTTAGAGTAGGAGGGTTAGTCGCGAACTCGTCGTGCCGGCGTCTCAAAACGCCGATGGCGCTTTATTAGTAGAAAGTTTAACTCGAAAATTCCTTCCTCTTCTGACAGCAGGCTGATCCACAGCTTGTAACGAACGCCTGATGATTTCCCGCACCCGGCCCAGTCGTGCACCCAGCTGAGACTTGCGCAATATGTCTCGACTTCTGCCCCGCTCTGTCAGACTTGCGCAGTACTGTACGTCTTGACTTTTGCCCTACTTTGTTTGCTTTTATTCTCGGTCATAAATAATGAACATAGTTATGCGGACCTGCCCGTTTACACCAACAGTAGTAAAGAGTAAAAATCTTGCAACTTTTGTTGCAAATCACTCTAAAAAATCGTCTACTGTCATGTGGTTACCATTTTACCACAAGTTCGGTTGATAAAATTTCCACTGTGCTTTCCTTCGCAGAAGAAATAAAGCCGGACATCTTTTGTCGTATTGCTACAGCACGTAGAACTACAGGGTGATTTAAAATGTTTTTGTGAAATGCTAGCTGGTGAAAGGTATAACTATTTAGAACAGAAAATAGAAATACCCTTTTAATATTGCATTGTTACAGAGATACAATGTTTTGGATGTAATTTGAAACACGATGATATTATGATTGATTGATTTCTATTACATGAATTTGCTGTTACTTAATAGGATTGTAATTTTAAAGGCATGTTGGCCCGTTAAGTACAATATCAATTACTGGGTGAGTTTAATACAGTCAATACTTAACACTATTAAATATTCTTACTATTCTGTAAGTATCGTCATTTTAAAACTTAAAAAAATGTAATTGTTATCAAAACTTTCTTTTACACCACCCTTTATACTTTACAGGGCTTTATTCCATACATCCATATTCAGCAACACGATCGTCCTATTTTGTAGCATTTTTCATCTTTTTGGAACTGTACCTGCAATACTAGAAGAGGTCTTGCCTTCTTTCTTCGTCACATAAACTTCCATGTTAATACATCGCCCCAGTACACTGTATGATACCTGGATAATTTTATCTTGCCTCTTGTTTTTTATGGCATATTATTTAGATGCCTATTATACCATTTTAATTTTTTAACTACTGTTTTTAACTAGATTAGCTCAAGTGTTCATTTTTTTGTCAACATGTTTTACTTTGACCTGAAGATGCCAATTTATTTGGTGAAAACGTTTGTCATTATGTGTAAATGTTATCTCATGTAGTAACATAAAGTTTTATTGTATTTAATAGTGTTAAGTATTGACTGTATTAAGCTCACCCATTAATTAATAGGATTGTAATAACACCAGAACAATAATAAAACATCATTAGATACTTTGTTAGAAAAAATCCGTTCGTACCAGCAGTATTATGTCAAGATAGCGGGTAGCAAGAATAAAACTGAAGTACTTCAACCTATGCGCTACTTCCTGCTGCGTTTATCCTGCTTGCAACATGCCATTGATCTTCAATATTAATCTGGTTAAAATGGCTATGTTGATTCGTATAAACCAGGCCTGCACAAGGTTTGCGCTCTCCGAATCGGCTCACAGCTTGCGAGCGGATTGGAGATATTAGCTTCGCTCTGTATAAGGGTGGACTGGAAGAAGGGGTGATCTCGTACAAAATGTACACAAAAGAAAGTACTAGTACGAGTGTTCATGAAATAAATTCCCGTTCAGTGTTTACAAAACTATCTTGGACTATTATTAATTAATACAGAAATATTTATTTTACAGAAATAATAGAAATTCTATAGTTACTTAAATATACAATATCAGATTGTCATATTTTTATTTATCAGTACATCAAAACGAAGTTTAATGTTGTTGGCAGCTGGAAGGAACAGTACTGATCGTAATGAAACAGATGTTTGATGTCTGTCTTTATTAAAGTTGATTGTAGAAACAGTTGCTCTCAAATATAAATGTTGAGCCAAACATAGCAATCATTTTCACAGTCAGCCTGTGTATTGTGGATATTATTGCTGAGGTTTAGTCTTGTAAAACTCGACCAGGCTAGTAGTATTATTCAAAAAGTCATATTGAAGATCAATAATTTCAAGCTGTAAATCGTTAAATGTTATGTTTTATTTAAAAACGCTCGCAACTGCCGAGGTTATATCAGCGTCTCCGGTGTGCAGGAATTTTGTCCCGCAGGAGTTCTTTTACATGCCGGTAAATCTACTAACATAAGCCTGTAGCATTTAAGCACACTTAAATGCCACGGACCTGGCCCGGAATCGAACCCACAACCTAGGGCATGGAAGGCCAGCGCTATACCAATTGCGCCAACTAGGCCAACCTGTAATTCGTATGACGCTGTTTCAACTGGTGTTGAAGGAATTTATTATGGTAACTTTAAACTTCTTTCCAATTAAGACAAGATCTTGGAACCTAGAATTAAATTCATTTTGAATTTCAATTAATATTTGCACATAATCGTTTAACATGGCTTCATCACGAGCAGTTTCTGTCGGTGGAAAGTGAGCTATATTACCTTCCCGAAACTGACTTATGAAAGTGTAAGTTTGCGACTGAAATCTCGTAATTTATTCAACATAAATGAGTTGGCCTTTTCCCTGAAGAGAGATATTTAAATTGTTGAAGATTAATAAATTCTAACGTACGATACCTCATGTAATAATGCAACTTTCAACTCCTGAATATTTTTTCTGCGATCTTCGCCAACAAAACCATCGTATGTATGTGTGGACTAGTAATGACGCATTATATTATGTTTTTCTCTTTCTTTCAAACTTTTGTGGGAGATAAGGCACTGGTATTGAGGCCAGCTGCTGTGAAAAAATAAGCATTTTTCCACGCAATATTGAAAGAATTTGCGTGATGATTACTTTTCCGTCTTTTAGATTCCTCCATTATGTAGCCGCAGATAGGCAAAGTGAAATAACTACTGATAATACACACTACACCAGATAGCTGTGTGGACTATCCTCTACCTATCAGGCCTACGTCATTCCGACGTATCTTTTCGGCGAGCTGTTAGACGACTTTCCCGCTCCGAAGAAGCGGCCGCGTTTGTGCAGGCCTAGTATAAAGTCTGTACTCTTAACACTATTAATAAAAGTGTCCTCAGAAGCGAACCTCGCAACGCAACGTCACAATTTTTATCCAATTGTTTATTTGTTTTGCTGCGTATGGTTCTAAGCATTAAAATTAGATTGCACCAATATGGGATATCCCTTAATTTTTTGACCAGTGTTTTTGAGCCATTTCGATCCATAAGTTGGATCCAGAAAGTAGTTTCCATTTTTCTACAAATTCCTTGTTAGATATCAAGAGGTCACGTTTAATTTTTCTTGTTCTAGGTCCACGTGAACAACTGAATCAAGTAACATCATTTTTGGACGCTTCTATGGTGTACGGAAGTTCCAGAGACGAGGGGAATGCACTCAGAACTTTCAGCGGAGGCAGATTGAAAACACAGAAGGGCTATGGTGGTAAACAACTGCTGCCATCTGACGACAGAAACACTGACTGTCGGCTCAATGGCCCCAACAAGTGAGAGACAGGCAAGCTTTCGAGCGCCTTGGTACTGCGGCAACTTCTCTGACACGGGTTTCTTGCGTTTAGGCTAAGTAATCCCCGTGCTGCCGCTACACTAATAAGAATGGGAGAAAGCTGGTAGTGCTGTGCATGATTTGGGATAATGGTACAATTCATTCATTCATAGTGTTCTGTCCAAGGGCAGGCCTTTCACTGCAAACCCAGCTTTCTCCAATCTTTCCTATTTTCTGTCTCCTTCTTTGTCTCCTCATATGATCCATATATCTTAATGTCGTCTGTCATCTGGTATCTTCTTCTGCCCCGAATTCTTCTCCCGTTCCTTCCAGTGCATCCTTCAGTAGGCAGTTTCTTCTCAGCCAGTGACCAAAACAATTCCTTTTTCTCTTCCTGATCAGTTTCAGCATTAGTCTTTCTTCACCCACTCTTTCCAACACATCCTCGTTTCTTATTCTGTCTGTCCATTTCACAAGCGCCATCCTTCTCCATATCCACATTTCAAATGCTTCTATTCGCTTCTCTTCACTTCTTCGTAATGTCCATGTTTCTGACCCATAACATGCCACACTCTACACAAAGCACTTCACTAGTCTCTTCCTTTGTTCTTTCTATAAAGATCCGCAGAAGATGTCCCTTTTCTATTAAAAGCTTCCTTTGTCATTGCTGTAACAACCTTAAAAAATCTCTATGCTGCTTTGGACTTGGGAGTTTTAAGACTAAGCACATTCACCTTGGACTTTCATAACGTAAATTTTTCATGTCTCGATCGTCCATCTTAGAGAACATACACGCCTGTGTGCACCGGAACGTTTTAGACTAAAAATATACAATGGAATGAAGAAAATTAAGATCTTCTGCCTGTGTATTTTAAACTGGAAATTTACTAAATCAAGTAAGTGATGACGAGTGGTTCAATATAATAGTACTGAACATATAAATCATTCTGCTTCTGATATTCAGACGTTTTCCTTAGTGACTCATTTTCATAATCACGGCCGACTTTATGTGCTCGCTTCGCTTCTTCTTTACCGGCCTTGACAATTCATTTTGATCTCTGTGTTAAAGCTGTAATCGAGAAAATATGAAATTCCCGCCAGATGGCACTGACTCCCAAGATTCACTGAGGAATATGTGTATGGTTTCTTGTACGATTATAATTACTAATATTGCGCTTCTTTCCACTGGTATGTGAGTTTATTGTGATATGATTCAAAATGACGTATTGTTGTGTACTATTATGCACTTCGAATAGGAAAAAAGAGTGAAGGAGCAATATCATTCCACGAATTTCCGAGTGACAGGGAAATATGATTATATTTCGTGACCATAATATTGTACGAAATGGAAATATAAAAATTGGAGTTGTATCCTTCGAAGAGGTGAAAAAATTCAAATATTTTATTTTAGTAGGTTATTTTACGACGCTTTATCAACATCTTAGGCTATTTAGCGTATGAATGAGATGAAGGTGATAATGCCGGTGAAAGAGTCCGGGATCCAATACCGAAAGTTACCCAGCATTTGTTCATATTGGATTGAGGGAAACCCCCGCAAAAAACCTCAACCAGGTAACTTGCCCCGACCGGGAATCGAACCCGGGCCACCTGGTTTCGCGGCCAGACGCGCTGACCGTTACTCCACAGACGTGGACGCCCTCTCTTGCAATGCCAATTTGTGATGAAGACGGCCAAAACGGACTTGCTAATATCATTACTGTGAAATTTGTTAGGCCGCTTCTAGATAACATTGCAGCAGCTTTAACTGAAAAGCTTGTTCCTTCGAAGAATGCAGCTTATAATACACTGAGTCGCAAAATCTTGAAACTATGATTCTTGAATCTGCAATATCAAGTGGAATGTATCAGTGCAGTGAGTGAAATTATAAAACTCAGTACAAGTTATGGTAAATAATTACCCAAGTGATTACTTTGAAACATCGCAGTTTAGCCTAGGGGTGCTACTCAGCGAATGAACTACAAAATTACGCCTCTGTCATCATGTTACTTAAACTGAACAGGTTACTATGTGTTACCTTCCCTGCTTTTAAACTCACTCTTTTATCATAATTAACAGAACTAAACATAATAATAATAATTATTATTATTTTCTTATTTATTATTTATAAGTTATTATTACTCTTTAATCATTTATTTTAATTCATATTGAGTATTTCTTCTGTGGACACTAGAGCTTGGCAGACAGCGCCTCGTGGTGGAATTGAGACATTATCCAATTTCAATATAAGATTACTATTGTCAAGGCCATATACAAAAAAGCGAAGAGAACATCAAGTCGGCCGTGCCATAATAAACTTGCTGTTGCTTATTACACCCCTCTTAAAAATGTTGAAGACACAAATTCGCTTACAATTTTGGACAAAAATAGACGTCGTTTAAAAATGAAGCAAAGTTGAAAACTCAGATTTAGTAGGGCCTACGTATATTAGATGCACATTAGAAAATTTTAGTACGAGTGTAAAATTCAGAGTTACAATGAATGAAAAGAGGTGCGACCAAATGGTTCAGTATATGATTATCAGACGTCGGATTTTTAGGCACAAATTGCAGTTTTAGGTGCCTAAAATAAGCTCAAAATATAATAAATTAGGCTCTATTTGAGTAAAACTAGGCATTTTAGGCACATATGATCAAGATTTTAAATCTATTTCGCTGAAATTATACATTAAAATACACAAAACATGGCACAAAAAGTATATTTAAGAAGTGGAGGCAGACAACTGTATATTATATAAACACAGCTGCACAAATTTAATATATGAAAAAAATAATTGTTACACTTAGTAAGCAGCATGGGATTACTGATAGTCCACTTGAAAAGTTAACACCTCTGCTATTACAGATGATAGATGAAATGGGGAGAGGTGGAGAATGTTTCTGGAACTATACGGGGAAATGGGAGTAACCCGAGTAAAAACCCTCTGCAATGTTTGCTTTGTTGACCACAAATTCCATCACTATCTGGCCCGAGATCAAAGCAAGATTACCAGGATTGTAGACCAGGACTCTAGCACTAAGTCACAGATGCGGCTGACGACAACTTATGCGTTAAGAGTTGTATACCGTATAAGTTGTTTAATAATTATAGGTGTAAACTGTAAGAGTGAATATAGGGCACTGAAACAAGGCAAAAGATTTTAATAAACATAGCACCGAAAACTAACCGTTTCCGAAATCTATGGCGTTCAACTATTTCTCGTCAATAAAGATGCTCTGGGGTAACATAACAACCGGTGTGCACTAGAGGAGAAAGAGAGCATTTAACATGTGATCAATATGATCACCGATCATGATAAGGCAGGCATAAGTAAATTCCCTTATCGAAAATCGTACACATTCGAATATCCCGGCGTGTCTCTAGTGCGTTGACATCCATTGAAATTTCATTCTCGGAGTTCGTTAACATTATCAACAAATCTAGAATACACAAAACATTTCAAATATCAACAAACAAACAAAAAATCCAGATAATTGAAGTCGGGGGACCGGAGAGGCCATGCTTGTTAGGCCATGGCCGATATACTTGTTGTGGAAGTAATGCATAAGATCTCTCGAATATTCAGAAGAAAGGGATCTTGTAATCCTTCATGCATGTACCAAGAAGCTGCCCTTTCCAAAGAGGCACGTCATCCAAAAGGTTGCGGAGCTCATGTTGAAAAAAAAAAAGAAAGTACGCACAACCCTTAAGCCTCCCAGGTAAGAAATGAGGTTGCACCTGTACGAGATGTTTTGAGTTGGTGGCTACAGTGATGACTTATCTCGGAGACGGTTGATCTGAAGTAGAGAGCAGCAGAACAGCGATTAGAACCGGTTTATATTCGACCGGTCGGAGAACAACCTGTGAGATTGAACATCCGACCGAATATCCGGCTTTCAAGTGGTTTTGCAGGAATTCTGATGACATTTTCTGTCTACACAAATGGAGTAACAATTAAAGGAAATTTACTTTGCCTAATAAAAAAATAGTGTTAACTTGAAATAGGCCTAGAATTGATTGACACTTTGGTACATTTATCTTCATAACTAATATATAACTCAATTAATGAACACCGATAACAGCAAAGGAAATAAGCGTAATGCATGGTTGAAATCTGACATGTAAATAAATACAAGAATAAAATAAATTACAATTACTTACAAAATAGAAGAGCAAATAAGTACACACTTACTATTGTAGCGTTCATACTTTAAATTAAAAATGTATAGGTTATCTCTAAAAGAGTAGTTGTTAGTATAGCCTATGCCTTTTAATTATTCCAAGTAGATGTATTATTATTTCATTAATAAATCATTTTTAAGGAGATAAAAAGTTATTAACAAAAATAAAAGTACTCTCAAGTATAATGATTGTAGCTTCATGATGCGTGCTGTTGCTTTGCAATATATGGATTGCTGAATGAATGAATGAATGAATGAATGAATGAATGAATAGGGAGAGAGGAGGAAATATCAATTGAAAGTTACACGATGATAATCGCGTCCTTGCAAAGATTCTTGAAACTCCTGGATGGCTCAATGTCATCTGCCTTTCATGACCCAGAGCCATCCACTCGAGAAAGACTCGGACATTCGTTAAACCGAACACTGGATCACTCCGCGAGACGGAAGAGCTTTGCATGCTGTCTATAGCGCCGGGCATTCTGTAGCAAAATATCATTTCTATTTTTCGTAACCGGTTGTGCACGACTATAATTTGAACATAAATGATTTAGGACTTTTTATCTTCTTTCATCGTCCTCTAGTCACGTCTGTAGTTTTTATTCATAATTGTGCAACACCTGGTATAATAAGGAATTTAATAACACTGGTGAACAAAATTAAACATATTTTTTGTTATAAGATAAAAAATGGGCGATTCTTATAGCATTTTTCGTGCTGATTTCAGATCTGTTTTCAAAGTTTTTCTATCACCCAGGGTTTTTGAGTAGACTAATTATATGAAATGTACTTCAGACTTTACTGGTATTGATACCTTGTAACATTTTACCTAAAATCATATTTATTTACCTAAAATGTGTGTGAAATAGATTTTAGGCTATACATCAGTAGTCGGACAGAATATTTGGGCTCTCTTTTTCCTGGTAGCGCCTTTCCATTTCAGAAAAAGCCTGACGAAAACACTCCCATGTTCGTCGCCCACTACCCGAAGGCTTTGAGGAAAGAAAATATAGATGAGAATCCAAAAAGTTATTTTGAGAGATACATAACACCCCATCTCGTTATAGTTCTGAATCAGCTCGCTGACAAGTTCTCTGTAATCTTCTGATCTCTGGTTTCTAGAAACTACCAGTCTGTTAAATGATCCTTAGATTCCCGGCATATCATTGGAACTGAAAAAAGGCATATGACGAGCTCCTTTCAGCTAACCAGTTAGGCTAATAGAATTACATGGAGCACAACAGATTTCAAGAGTCCAGTTCTTGTCCTCATCTATTTTGAAATCAAAAGAACACTCGTAAGCTCTTTTAAATATTGTAGTAAAATTCACCTGTGTGCTTTCAAAGTTAATTAACTACAAACGTAACAAAAATTGTTTGTGATTTACACAATATTTCTAGGCATGTGTCACTTTATAAAACACTTCTACCGCACTTAAAATTAGGACAAAGAAAACACGGGTTATGAAACTTGTTTCTTGATTGTAAATTCCGACTCAACTGAGAATTAATATTAACTCTTGCAGTCTTATGACGAATAAAATTCGTTTTTTTGAACGATATAAGAATGATATAAAGTTATATGTCAGTTGTTAAAGCAATAAAATTAAATATTTTCTTTTTATTAGCATGTCAAGAACTGTACATAGCAATAAAAATAAATCAAGTTTTCTAAAATTATAAAAAAAAAAATGGTGGGTGGTAGAAAAATTCTGACGTCATTTTTGGAATTGGCAGATTACATTACATAAGAAACAGCAGAAATTGTATATTTAACAAAATCATTGTTGACAAGTGTAATTAGGCTAACATAAAATTGCGGACTATATTTTAATTGTATTGTTGCATTATCGTCCTTTGTGGATGACTTTGTACTTATAACAAAAGACTGAGGTGACTCTTGTGTTCTGCAAGGTGCTTCAAAGCGGGAGACATGCGAGTCAACGAGCACATCGGCCTGGCCACGCTGCACACGCTGTGGCTGAGGGAGCACAACCGACTGGCGTCCAGCCTGCAGCGCCTCAACCCTCACTGGGGTGACGAGACTCTGTTCCAGGAGGCGCGACGCATCGTCGGCGCCGAGATCCAGCACATCACGTACTCGGAGTTCCTGCCCGTTGTGCTGGGCCAGGTCAGTATCTCCCGCTGAGCAATAGACTACACCAGGGATGTCGAACAGCGCTCTCGAACTGTGAAATGAAGAGCCTTCACTTCTCCCTTACCGTGCAACGGTTGAACACAGATAGCAGGCAGACCGGGAGTAAACAAAAGCGAAACTGCGGCGGCTGGTACTTCGATAACTTTTATACATCTTACTAATTGATTAGGAGCTCATTTTAGATTTGCACTTGATAAACTCTGATGAACAAAGAATGTAGGCCTACATGAGGATGAATGCTGCTGCTGCTGATGATGATGATGATGATGATGATGAGGATAATAATAATAATAATAATAATAATAATAATAATAGTAATAATAAATCATGTTTAAAATATAAACTTTGTGTATATGTGTTGTAGCAATGCAACTTCAAGTTCAGAAACGTAAACTGTTTTGATGTATAAAATTAATTACTTTTAGCATGACTTGAAATTTGTTCATAGTTTTTGTTATAGATTCAAAAATGTCTTCGCCTTGAGTTCGATCCTTTAGTGAAATGACATCTATAAGACTTCTATGAACATTGAAATCTGAATCGACACCCCTTATGAATATAGCTAGCTGCGCCGTATCTTTGCGGTCGGTACTTTCATCAAGAGCTGCACTAACTCTCATTTTTCGTTCTTGCTATCAGTTGTCCCTTCAGGCTATCTCACATTTCTGATATGCGCTCTGCAATAATATTACGAGACAAACTTATCCTATATTTAAAATCATTAACATGTTCCGGACATATCTCTTTTGCTACAGCTATGAACAGTCTTTCACATATTCTGCGTCAGTGAATAGCTTTGAAGGTGTTGCAATAATTTTTCAAATTTTATAGCTAGCACGAACCAAGCTTGTTCTACTAACACCCGATGATAATAATGATGATGATGATGATGATGACGATGATTATTATGGAAGGTTTTTTTGAATTCAGTCTTGATTTTAATTCCTCTACAGGCTTTTCACGAGCGGAACTGGATAATTTGTGGTCCATAAGCTTCAGCATGTGTTGAATTAAAATGACTTTTAATATTATGATGGCTTAGTATCCAAATTCCTTTTTACATATTAAGCAATGTGTCTTTTCGTCCTTTAAGATAAATAAATATCTCTCTATGCACTTATTACTGAATCGTCGTTCCATATCCATACCAGCCGCCAGATTTGATAAACACACTGCGTACAGAACACTGCTACTGCGAGCTCAAGTTGGCCGTACTGACTATCGTTTGAGCTCTGCTATGGTAGGAAACAGACTTACTCGTTTCACAGTTTGAGAGCGCTGTTCGACATCCCTGGGCTACACTTTTGAATTTGTGTCTTCTTACTTTTAGTACTTGTTGCCTGAAGAATGTTCAAGTGGGTGACTGAGCCTGCATGTTGTTTGGACTTGTGTTGCAGAACGCGATGGACCGGTATGGACTGCAGCCCCAGGCGTCGGGCCACTTCACCGGCTACGACATCAACCTGAACGCCGGCATCGCCAACAGCGTGGCGGCGGCTGCCATGTGGTTCGTAGCGTCCCTCATCCCCAAGACGCTCACTGTTTACGACACTGTAAGCATCCCTCACTCAAACCTAACATTAGCATAACTTCAGTGGGAAGGTTTAACAGCTACTCAATTATTTACGTAAATATTAATTTTTGGTCCTACGGAATATATGTTAGATTATTAGAGAAGAAAAATTCGCTCCGGCGCCGGGATGGAACCCGGATCCCTGGTTGTACGTACCAAGGGCTCTAACCACTAAGCTACACCGAAGTTCAATCCACAGCACCGGATCGAATCCCTCTCCTCTAGTGTTTTTCCCTTTGTGGCCTGACTCCAAGTTCGACATATATGTTGACATGTACTGTGTATTAAGTCAACTGCCATTGTACAAAGAGCGCACTCAACTGAGTGACTTGGTGGCCGGGATTCCACAGTAATATGCACTGTTGGGCGAAGAATCTACGTAAAGATTAGTTATTATTTTTTTATTGAAGTAGATTCTACAAGTCACAGAACATTTGGGCACATAAAGAGTAATTCTAGTGAAAGAAGCAGAACATTTTAATAAAAAGACATCTATACTGCGATAGCGTGACATCATGCCAAAATGGACTGTGGGTAGGAAGTACTGAGCAGTAAGGGGGAGAGATGGCAATAACGGTATAATAACATTCAGGCCGGACGGGATCTACAATACACCGTGATTCAAAATGAAAGAGCAGATTTCAATTTTGTATTACAGACAAACTATCAAAGATAGAAACGCATTGCGCATGTCACTGGATAGAGGAAGGTTCAAAATTTTCTCCTGTAGGCACTGTACACTCAACATGAGCACCATGTGTTGCGCGAGGAACATCGAGACGGTAGTCCAGTTCATTCCACGCACGCATCAACTGGTCCCTGTCTATTGAATTGACGGCTTCAACAATTCGATTTCTCAGATCTTCAACAGTAGCTGCCAAAGTTGGGACAAACACTGTGTCTTTTATGTACCCCCACAGATTAAAATCACAGAGAGTAAGGTCTGGTGACCTGGGAGGCCAAAAACAATGAACAAGATCTTGTTGTCCACCTCTTCCAATCCAACGTTGTGGAATGGTGTTGTTCAGATAACTCCGCACATCAAGGTGAAAGTGAGGCTGGGCGCAATTTTGCATGAATATGAAGTCATTGGAATCTTCATGAAGTTGAGAAAACAACCAGTTTTGCAGCATGTTCAGGTATGACATTCCTGTCATAGTGTGCTCCGCAAAGAAGATCAATAAAATTTGTGAGCAGAAATGGCACAAAACACATTCATTTTCGGTGAGTCTCTTTCATGTTCGACGACTACGTCAGGATTTTCTGTCCCCCAAATTCTAACATTATGGTGATTTACTTCACCTGGGACATCTTGCGAATTCCAACACAAAATTATTTTTCCTGTAGTGTAGTAGCCATGTTGCTATAGACCAGGAGTCGTCATCTCAGTGCACTATGGTGCGTTCACAGTTTGCTCGCTAGTTCAGTTCTACCTCTTAGACACCAGCTGTGCAGCAGGAGTTGGGGGAAGGATTCAGGTGATGGCAGTGGCGTCCGTTCACTTGTTCAACCCTTTTAATCAGTCTCTAATAATTATAATGAAAATAAAGACGGAAGAAGCATGTACTTAATTTATTTTAAGAGGAACTGTGTAATAAGTAAATCATTTTTCAGTTTAAGACAAGAAACAAGTTGTATTTTTCCGTTATGGATTGTAACGGTTTTGAAAGTAATAGTTTTTTTTCATATTAAAGTAATTGAATACTTACAGATCTATAATGCATTTTCACTGTTAAAAATGTTAAACAAATCGAATTCATTAGTAATATTTAAATCACGTCATCCTATTCCTTTGTTCAAGTATCGTCAATGAAATAAAATTAACTATCATTTTTTTATCTGACACTGTATATCACTAAACCAATTATTTGTTATAATGTGTAACATATGAAACATATTGTCGTTTCTGTTACAAGACTGAAGTAGGCCTAAATTATTTTATTACAATGTAAATAACAAATGATAAAAATTATTTTCGCTGATCATTAGCATTAGTTTTCCTGGATTTTTAAATTCGTTTTTTCTCTCACTAACTGGTGACTGTTAGGTGTCAATGCTCATGTAGAACACAATCGAAGAAGGCATTGTAAAATATTATGGTCAGAAAGTTGGCTCTGTGATGGCTTGGCTCCTTACACTGCACACTACCACCTCCTCAGCCAGCGTCTCGGCGCTCCGAACTAGTATGCAGGCCAGTTGACGATGGCTGCTATAGACAAACAACAGCGCAGCTGTGTCCGAACTATGAACCTTTTTTCTATCCAGTGATATGTGCAATGTGTTTCTATCTTTGATAGTTTGTCTGCAATACAAAATTGAAATCTGCTCTTTCATTTTGAATCACGGTGTATAATAAATAATTGCTGATTTTATGAAAGTAAACCACCAGCCTCCGTTGTAGATTACAACAGGTGCGTGCACGAGATCTCTCGGAAGTCTGGAACAGGACTATTTTCTGCGATTAAGATGCAAACTTAACACTGCGTGACAGACATTGTATGGGTTCAAATCTCGCTGCTTGCAGGTAGGCCGCAGAGTGGGCGAGAAGTCCATCATGTCGTCCTTCTACGCGCCCTTCCAGCTGTACGAGCCGGGTGGCATGGACAAGGTGCTGCAGAGCCTGCTGCACGCGCCTGCGCAGAAGGAGGATGAGTTCATCAACGACATCATGACCAACCACATGTTTCAGGATTCCAACGAAGGTTAGCCCAAATGCACACATTATGTCTCCCCTTAGCCTTTTTCCCGTTCACTGTCTTTCCACTCATATTTAAGCGCTCAATTTTAAATTTTCTTTTCCTTTCAGTCTGTTTTCCAACCACATTCATTTTCTCATTCTACTGACTATTAAGAAAAAATGTATGAACTGAGATTTTCACGTAGGTCGTAAATACGTTTTCAACATCCCTGATAACGAAATTATGGGTCTAGTTTAAACGTAGAAGTAAGTCTTTTTCCTCACAAGTTATGGGGTTACTTGGAAATTGACCGTCACATAAATATGGAACCTCCCTCTCTTGACCTCTTTGTGTTTCTCTTGTTTCCCTTGTATTTCCCTTCTTATTCTTGTGTTTGCCTTGTTCTCCACGTGTTTCCTAATTATGTTAGAGGAAGAAGATAACTACAACTAATGTACTTCTACTATTATTATTACTACTTTATGTGATCCCCCAATTCAGTTTTTAATTAAATTTATGCTCGACCATGCAGCCCTTTAATGGACCTCATTAAAGTACACCTATTCATTAAAGTTCAGGTGTTCCACCAATCGCATGAAAACTATGAAACTCGCTTGCGCTCGTTTCATAAACATACTCGCGTCCTAATTACTACCATTATAGGCTCGTTGCATAATGTACCATTCTTTTATTTGAAGTCTATGAATTAATATGTTCTAATATCCTTATTTTTCATACTAAACCGTTTTGAAATGCAAATAACGGACCGTGGATATGATTTTTTATAATTTTGTATGCAGAGTTATCGTTTTTGTTTTCCTCTCTTATATTTTTACCGCGTCTTTTCCTCAAGTTTCTTGTTTGTTCTCTCATGATCTTATTCCTCCTCCTGTCCAAGTGAATGATATATTATTAATTTAAAATATTCTGCTTATTGAAATAAGAAATAAAGCCTGCTAAAGAACTACAATCGCTATGTACAGGCAGCGGCCTGGACCTAGCTGCACAGATGATTCAACATGGTCGAGACCATGGCCTGCCCGGCTACACCAGATGGCGACAGTTTTGCAGTCTGCCTCCCGTCAACACATTCCACGATCTCGGCGACTTCATGACGGCCGAAGTGATCTCCTCGCTTCACACAGTTTACAGGTAACTAACGGAATATAAAATTCGACATATTATTTTCCATTCAGCAAAATGAGGTCCCACCACTCTTTATTTTCTGAAGTGCGTGATTGTCTCCACTGGCTGCTATTTGTGTAACAAATATTTTCACTAACATATACAAACATCATTACTTACTTACTTACAAATGGCTTTTAAGCAACCCGGAGGTTCATTGCCGCCCTCACATAAGCCCGCCATCGGTCCCTATCCTGTGCAAGATTAATCCAGTCTCTATCATCATATCCGACCTCCCTCAAATTCATTTTAATATTATCCTCTCATTTATGTCTCGGTCTCCGCAATGGTATTTTTCCATCCGGCCTCCCAACTAACACACGATATGCATTTCTGGATTCGCCCATACGTGCCACATGCCCTGCCCATCTCAAACGTCTGGTTTTAATGTTTCTAATTATGTCCGGTGAAGAATACAATGCGTGCAGTTCTGCGTTGTGTAACTTTCTCCATTCTCCTGTAACTTCATCCCTCTTAGCCCCAAATATTTTCCTAAGAACCTTATTCTCAAACACTCGTAATCTCTGTTCCTCTCTCAAAGTGAGAGTCCAAGTTTCACAACCATACAGAGCAACCGGTAATATAAATGTTTTATAAATTCTAACTTTCAGATTTTTTGACAGCAGACTAGATGACAAAATCTTCTCAACCGAATAGTAACATCATACCATTAGAAATAAAATACTTTGGATATTAGCAATTCAATGGTTAAGAATTTTCCATTCATTTATCGGTGCTGCGTCCCAATTAGAAAAAATAACTACCGCTATATCGTGGACAGAGCAACTAGAGGCTTCAGTGACATCACTATGGAGGAGCCTGCTCACAACAGAATTGTTCGTTGCACTACTACCTGAAAACATTGACCACTGCGCTCTCACAGTACAATAACTTCCGTTCAGAAAATATGAATGGTACCGTACCTGCTAGTGCGGGAGGAGGGGGTGGTCGGACCGCTTAAAAGTAACGGTCACCAAGCCTTTACATGCTCTTTCCCCGGTGTTTTATTGACTAACTTTGGGGTTGGATAAATAGGCCTAACCTTTTTAAAACACTTTTTGTTAAAGAAATAAATGGACTACGAAATTTCATTTCAATACAACAAGGTTTTATGTCATTATCTTGGCAATCTGACAGGATAATATTGAGGTAAGTTATTTTCAATTTTTTACACATATGGAAAAGCTACTAGTAAAATATTATAAACATTACTCAACAACCAGCGGGACAAAATTCCGACACACAGGCGACGCTGATTGTAACCATTGCAGTTGCGAGCGTCATTAAATAAACCATAATTTAAATTTAAATTTATTCAACAAATGACGTAAATATACGCCACTGAAATTATGATAACGTACAGCTGTCAAAAAAAAAAAGTCTCCGCACTCTAGATACTAAGTTCCTTTCGGGTATCTCCGCTACAATTCGGAGACAGGCGATGTTACATGTTGTTGGACCACGATGCCTGCTATATACAGTTATAATTAAAGTATTCTACAGGTTAAACTTGTAGCGTTCCGGGCTAGTATTCGTGAGGTACGTTCGAACACCACCGAGTGCTTTTCATGTTTCTTTTTTTTAAGATAGAGAGAAAATATAATTTCTACTGTCTCTTTTATGATTGTTTTAGTAGGCCTAATTAATATCAGGTTTAAGAATGCATTATGCCATGACTTTATTACTATTTATTATGACTAGGGTCGTGTCATCGGTATATTTGTATTAGTCTGAGGTGAACATACGACGCCGGACAGAATGTAGTCGACGTGTTTCAAGTACAGACAGCGGAAGCGAATTTGACACACGCCTAAGCAAGCACGTTCCGTGTTTTGTATTCGATTATTATTGTAAAATCAAGACAATACAATTATTGTATAATAAGGGCTAATATCGGAAAGGTCTAATATGCTAGTGGGGTTGAGAAATCATACTTAATTTGTCACAAATGTGGTAAAACATAGGTATGAAAAGATGTTTTTTTTTTATATTTAGAGTTTTGCATTACAGTTTTAGAAAGTCGAAAACGTATATGGCGTACAATTTTGCTTTATATTTAACACTTACATTAATTTATTTATCACATCTAACCCGTACTTTACTTTTTTTGCATGTTGTTCGCTTAGTTTCGGTTCCTGCTGCAATAAACAACATTCATTTTCAAAGTTTGAAATGAAGATGGCCGTCGAGTGTCGGATAGTATAACCTTGTATGCGGAAAAACTGCGTTCAACATCGACTGAAACCAAGGCGCATATGTAAAATATGCTATTTCATATTATCAATTTCGTTTCTACATCACACAGTAATACAAAAAAAAAACGGTGGTTTCAATTCACTATGCAAAATTGCAAAAGTTTTGTCAGATGACGAGTGCGATTGTTATAAACTTGATGTAGAAATGAAATGGATGGTGTGAAATATTTTACATATGCGCCCTTGGTTTCAGCCGATGTAGAACGCAGTTTTTCCGCATACAAGGTTATACTATCCGATACTCGACGGTCATTTTCATTTGAAAATTTGAAAATGAATGCTGTTGTTTATTGGAGCAGGAACCGAAACTAAGCGAACAACATGCAAGAAAAGTATAGAATAGTACGGAATAGATGTGATAAATAAATGGAACAGTTATATATAGGAAAAGCAAAATTGTACGCTATATACGTTTTCGGCATTCTAAAACTGTAATGCAAAACTCTAAATATAAAAAAGATCTTTTCAGACTTATGCTTACCACTTTGTGGCAATTTAAGTATGATTTCCAACAATTATTCTCAACCGCACCAGCATTTTAGACCTTTCCGATATTAACTCTTATATACAATGATTGTATTGTCTTGATTTTATAATACGCAATAATCGTATACCTACAAAACACGGAACATACTTGCTTAGACGTGTGTCAAATTCGCTTTCGCTGCCTGTACTTGAAACACGTCGACTACATTCTGACCGGCGTCTTATGTTCACCACATACTAATACAAATATACCGATGTGACGTCCCTAATTATGACATTATGGCTGCAAATGGTAAGAAAGAAAGATTATGTTCTCAATAAAAATATCTTTCGTGCATAGGCGGAGAGAGAACCATTTCCTTGGGGGGGGGGGGAGGCAAAGCAAAACCATAGAATCTCCATATAACGGAGATATGGGGCACATCATTTACCTCCTACCCCCGTTATAGCTTGACCGTGGTACAGTACAGTATATCTTTTTTTAGTAGGTTATTTTACGATGCTTTATCAACATCTTAGGTTATTTAGCGTCTGAATGAGATGAAGGTGATAATACCAGTAAAGTGAGTCCGGGGTCCAGCACCGATAGTTACCCAGCATTTGCTCATATTGAGTTGAGGGAAAACCCCGGAAAAAATCTCAACCAGGTAACTTGTCCCGACCAGGATTCGAACCCGGACCACCTGGTTTCGCGGGCAGACGCGCTAACCGTTACTCCACAGGTGTGGACTACAGTATATCGGAATATGATCATTTAATAAAGATATTTTCTGGGGGCATGTTTCTTACAGAGTTACATCCATATCCGCGATGTTTCGGACCGAGTTGTATAGGGCTTGAACTGTACCTCTTTGTTTATAATATTTAGAACGGTTTTCAGCCATTCTGTTGACTAAGTTGAACTTAAAATATTTTGAAACCAGTTATGGCCTTACTTAATCAGATTAAGTAATGTAGGTGACATTCACTTTTAGGCTATACATAGACTACTATCTCTTTTTTTTTCCTAGGCGATTATCTTGTTTCGTCAAAGAAGCGAGTCACTTCATATTCTCTTTGACCAATCACACTATAATTTTCAATTTCTTTTGTCGTTTTTCACTGCATGGACGCTTCTCTCATTAGCCATAAGCGACACGCGGTTACATCATTTTCTTCTTTTTATATGCACTCATTTCTCTGTGTCTCGTATTTAACACTGTTCTCTAATTTCTTCATCTAGTATAAGCCTACTTCCTTATATGTGTGGCACGATGCGACGTACGTTAAAAAATAAAACCATAAAAACCACACAACTAAAGTTCTATAAAATAATGGCAGCACCAACTTTGACATATGCAAGTGAAAATCGGACTTTCAGTAAAGCAGGTAAAAGGAAAATTGAAGTGGCCGATCCCTTGGCAGGTTTTACTGTTCTTGACAAAAAACGAAACGCAGATAGTATAAGAACAGAACTGAATATATTTAATCTCACATATATTTTAATGTACCGAGGTACATATGATATTTCCATGCAGATATTCTGCGTCATCATACGATGAAAGAGTAATGGAACGGAGAAACATTCTCTCCGGCACCGGGATTTGAACCCGGGTTTTCAGCTCTACGTGCTGATGCTTTATGCACTAAGCCACACCGGATACCCATCCCGGTGTCGGAAAGAATCGTCTCAGTTTAAGTTCCAACTCTTGGGTTCCCTCTAGTGGCCGCCCTCTGCACTACGTCATAGAAGTCTATGAACGCAGGACTGAAGTCCACACGTGCTGAGGTGCACTCGTTATGAGTGACTCCGTTCCATTACTCTTTCATCGTCTAATCTCACAGATAAAATGGATAACTCTAGGAAATACTGGTACGACCATGTTCAAAAAATGATTCCTGACAGAATACCAAACATTTTAATGAATTACAAACCGAGAGGACGTAGAAATATGGGTTGCCCGCTTGCCAGATTGCAAAATTCACTGAATCTCTCTTAATGTGGAAACAGGTCTATGGGTCTATAATTCTGTGAGGTTGAAGAAGAAAAGAAGTATACTTCCTTATGATTTAGTATACTTCCTTATGATTTAGTATACTTCCGTCTATTTTCATAGCACTTTCTTCTCTTTCGACTTGAGTATGTACTGTTTTCTACACGAGGTTTGTTTCTGTTTCCTCTGCAAATGTTATGACAATTTTATCATATCACAGTCATAATGCAATATAAAATCACAAACTTTTTAAAGTTATCAGTGAAGTAATTATTTAAATCAACTTTGAATTGTAGCTACATTAAGATCTGCATAAACCTGGAATCCATATACATTTTCAGTTAGTGAAATTTTCTTGTTGAAGGAATGTGAGTGACATCGACTTGTTCACTGGAGCTCTTGGGGAGACACCAACTGAAGGCTCGGTTGTGGGCCCCACTTTTGGCTGCCTGTTGGGTCGCCAGTTCCACTACTTGAGGCGCGGTGACCGATATTGGTACGAGAACGACCTGCCGCCATCTTCATTCACCAAAGGTAAAATCTCTCGATTTAAATCGCTTCTTGACTTTTGCAAATGAACTTCGTTAAATACGTTTGGAGCTCATTAGTAAGTTCACCACTGTCACTTAATATTATCATAATGGGATATAATAATAATAATGATGATAATAATAATAATAATAATAATAATAATAATAATAATAATACAGTAAAACCTTGCTACGACATAATCTCTATAAAAAGGAAACCTGGACAAAAAAAATTGGGAACTGAATGAATTCCTATGTAAAATAATACTTTAAAACGGAAAACTGCCTAACGCGAAAACGGAATCATTTTTGAGCACCATTTATGTAAAAAAAAAAAAAAAAAAAAAAAAAAAACTGACTAAAAGGGATAATGTTAAGCGTAACTGTTGCTAAATTCTTTCAAACCATTTTTAATTTTACGATAATACTGTACGAAGCATGGCATAATTTTTTGTGCGACTATACATGCAATGATCTGGAAGACTTTCGCTTTTCTTTGTCAGGCGTTAGGGGTGAAGTTCTCTAACCATGTCACTATTCTGTGGTTATTGTCAAGAATCCGGGCAGGTTACTGATCACCTGTACCGTTAATTCTTCCAGTCCTCTTGCCTTTTCTTTCGTTTATTCTCAGTTTTGTGCTAACAAGCCAATACAGTGATAAAGGACAGTGCGAGTAGAATAAAACTGTGAATAAGTGTAGTGTAGTGTAGTGTCAATTTAGTTTCACATTTCCTTTTATTTATTCTGAGTTTTGTGTTAATGTGCCAGTACAGTGTTAAATAACAGTGGGAATAAAGTAAAACTGTGCGATTTAATAAAAAAAAGCCTAGATGACCAGTTCTATCATGGAAGAGTGGCTTCATAATTTTAATTAAGCAATGAAACTTCAATGTCGTAAGGTCATACCTGCCATCTAAGGATTGATTTGTCTAACGTGAAGTTAATCTATTTTCCACCAAACACAACTTCAGTTACACAACTGATGGATCAGGGCGCAATTTACACTCTGAATTGATGCAGGACGGGAAGGAAATCCTACAAGTCGCGGCAATGCACTTTAAAAGAAATGTGGGGACTAAGAAACTAGGGCGCATAGAGAGAGAGAGAGAGAGAGGGGGGATAATAATAATTATAATAATAAAATCATCATAAACACTACACTTAATTACTAAGTAGATCTACCTCGCAGGGAGAACGGACAGTTGAGTACATGACGTAAAGAATTATTCTGTTGCTTCGGCTGTTACTCCAAAAGTAGCTGTGAGCTTGATCGTATATACAATGAGTCTTCGCCATCATGGCTGCGATGATTGACCGGCCGCGTGCCCAGTGGGAGGCCGCGCTTCTGCCGCTGAGATGGCAAGCGGTCTCGCGCAACTTACTCGTTAAAACTTACAATGGAGCTTCTTGCACACTATTTGGTTTCTTTGATAATAATCAATATCCATCATTCTGTGATGCCGCGTGGCCATGCAGATGAAACCAAGCCTCGCCAGAAAAATTCGATCGGGGATCAAGTTCTTCATTACCATGTACTTTTTCTATCGCCCAACTACAAAAATTATGTCTGTGAATATAATCTTGGGGCTGTAATTCATGACATGATGGAATTTTGTATGGTCTTAGTTTCAATAATTTTGTTGCCACTTCCGCAGATGCTTTAGAAATCCCTGTCTGCTGTGCTAAACGTCTCAGAGACTTGCTTGAGCTACGCTCTAATGCAGCACTAATTTCATTCAGTTTTTCCTCCGTAAGAACACGGCGCTTTTGTCGTCTTTTTCTGTCATTTACAAAACTTGTTTCATTGAACCTAATAAATAACCTTAATATTGTTTTTAGATGGTACTGAACTTTCAGAAAATTTTAAGTCTGAATTTTCGCCTCGTTGAGACACACGATTTTCTATTCTTTATGTACTTGTATATGTAAATACGTTTCCTATAATGAATATATGTTTACCATGACGAAACGATCTGTTCTCCATCTCAGCTAGACGAATACTGCCAGAGGCCAAGTTACAGATAAACTGTTTTATTTATAGACGTCGTAGTGTTGATATGAATGGGAATGGTCTTGACTAGCTGCGTCAGCATACAAGTCGTCTTAGCGGCAGAAGCGCGGCCTCCCACGGGTATGCGACCGCTATATGCTGTATGCGCTATTTTATGTTAAAACTTAATAACGATCACACCAGTACAATTGTGTCGTATTAAAATTCGATGGTGTTCGGGTAAAGGAGGTTAAGTCATTTTTTTGTGTGCAACTGGAGTTTTGTTCTCCAGGAGAATACACAAGTTAAATTCTACAAGTGGATGTGTAAAAAACCAAATAATACTAGCATTTAATGTCTTTTATTTGTATAGAAATGAAAATTCATTTTTATGACATCTTCCTTTACCTAAACACCATTTCAAAAAAAAGTCCAATTTCATAAAACACTCAATACGACTCACGTAAGTGATCTTAGGATCCAGTGATGTCGTTAGCAATAGAGTAACCGGAGCCGACGAGGAACTCGGTTGAGAGTCACGTTGCCGCGTTGCGGTTTGCCTACAAAATTGATCAACGAATATTTTATTGCAAACGGGTCTTTGAACCGAATAAAAGTTCGAGAAACACGAAAGGTTAATAATGCTTGCTAATATGATATTCTATTAATTACAGAGCAGTTGAATGAGATCCGCAAGGTCACTTTGGCGAGGATCATCTGTGACAACGCTGACTCCATTCGAGAAGTGCAGCCTCTTGTGTTCTTGGACAAGGATCCGTTCTTGTAAGTTCTTTACTTAATACAGCTTCAATGCCCTTGGTGACCAAAGATCTCTAGTTTGTAAGATTAAAATTAACTGAGTCAAGTTATGACAACAGTAAAAAAGAAAGCGAAAAGAAAATACAGAATTTGCTATCATATGGTTGGTTGTTACAATGGACGCACAAAAATCTACAAGAAATAATACGATAATGAAAGATAACACCAGTTGAATAGCAACTACCTAAGTGATATTTTTTACACAAATAGAGTTACGACTACCATTTAATTCTACAGGGAGATTTCGATAAAACAATGTAGCCTGTGGCTTTGGGGAGTGGTGCTATGTCACGGGTAACAATTGAAATAGTTGACAAATTTTACGATGAGCTGTGGGAGTCAGTTTGAAGCTACACCTTATTCTGTGTTGCTTGCAGCGATCATTGTTTTAGAAAAGGAGTTTTAACAATTTGTGCACCAATTTTTTTTCGTGATATGAATGTGATAAGTGAATGTCACCGACAAACACCACCAAAATTGTAAGTACACCATTTCAATTTACCTTATAACCTCCTTGCTTAACTCGCGCCAGGTTCACTTTCTCAAACATACGCAGTTGGACAAAACAGGGTACTGCAACGGTTTGACAAAACCGAGTGCTCCTGGTTTGTCCAACTGTTTAAATTTCTCCCTTCATTTATGACAGTCTCTCTTTTTCAATGTCTTAAACAACACGAAACAGTTCGTAATATTTAACGGATGAGATGTGAAAATAATATGGTTTATAGATTTTTGCCAATGTAGATTTTTTATTTTTAATCTAATTCATTACAGTTCATTTTGGATAAACTTCAGTTTTAATGTCTTTTAGATGAATTTCAGCTTTATTTAGCACCTTTTAATCGACTACCTTTCAATTATAATTAGACTCGCTATTGAATTTTATGTAGCCTAATCATAAATAGTTTGAAAATGTCAACTGACTTTTCATCAGAAATAGTGCACTATCACAACCTGAATGTCATTTATTTATTTCTGTTTTTAGGATGGGAAATAAATCAAATCTTACCTCATTTTACTTCCTTTGCACAAAAAAAGAACATTCACATAGCATTGGTTTAACGAATTGTAATAAAATACCAATCTGTTTTTTTGTTAAACTATTTTAATGCCAAATTTAGACAGTTTTGAACACGAAATTAGAATGGATGAAACTCCTCTTTAGGTATATTGATCAAAAACGAAGGAATGACCCATGGAATTTTGGGACATATCGAAGTGCAAGAGTGATAGCTGATACACTCCGTGTAACAGCTGCAGAAGTCAGCACCCATCAAGATTCCCGCCACAGTAGCCCCCCAAATTGCGAGGACTGACAGTACTGCTACTGCGACGTACATCAACTTACTGCATCGTCTGTCAACAAGATGAATATGGTGAAATTCGTACACTCTGAACTGATTACGGAAGGGGAAAACCTACATCTACCAACAATTCCATAAGGGGTACAATGCAACAAAGGTTGCTTCGTCCGTATTTAGAGTGACTGACTGGTAGAGCTTAGGCCCGCCCCAAAAAATAACACTGGTCAACAAAATTAAACATATTTTTTGTTAAAAGATAAATAATGTGTGATTCTTATAGCATTTTTCGTGCTGATTTGAAATATGTTTTTAAAATTTTTCTATCGCCCAGGATTTTTGAGTAATTATATGAAATGTAATTCAGACTTGATACCTTGTAACATTTTACCTAAAATCATATCTATTTACCTAAAATGTGCGTGAAATAGATTTTAGGCTATGCTTCGCTTCAGAAACATCTCTTTTGAGTGTCTAGCAGTAGTCTGACAGAATATTTGGGCTCCATTTTTCCTGGTAGCGTCCCTCCGTTTCAGAAAAAAATCCTAATGAAAACGCTTTCCATGTTCCTCACTCACTACCCGAAAGTTTTAAGGAAAGAAAAAAAAAATAGATGAGAATCCAAAAAGTTATTTTGAGAGATATGACAACCCATCACGTTTTGGTTCTGAATCAACTCGCTGACAAGTTCTCTGTACTCTTCTGATCTCTGGTTCCTAGAAAGTAACAGTCTGTTGAATGATCCTTAGGTTCCCGGCATATCATTGGAACTGGAAAAGCCATATGACGCGTTCCTTTCATCCAGTCAATTAATGGACTCACATGAAGTACAACAAATTTCAGGGGTCCAGTTCCTGTCCTCATCTATTTTGTAATCAAAAGTACACTCGTAAGCCCTTTTAACTAGTGTAATAAAATTCAAAGTTAACTAATCACAAACGTAACAAAAATTGTTTATATGATTCACACAGTATTTCGAGGTATGTTTCACTTTATAAGATACTTTTACCACAGTTAAAATTAGAACAAAGAAAACACAGTTTATGAAACTTGTTTCATGACTGTAAGTTCCAACTCAACCGAGAATTAATACTAACTCTAGCAGTCTTATGAGGAATAAAATTTGTTTTTATGAATTCTGACTTTACAGGCAACAGTGATCTAAAGTTATTTTCAATTATTAAAGCACTAAAGTGAAATATTTGAAATATTTCCTTCCCATTAGCATGTTAAGGACTATATATAGCAATAAAAATAAATAAATTTTTCTGAAATTACAAAAAAAATGGTGGATGGTAGAAAAATTCTGACTCCATTTTTGGAATTAGCAGATGAATTTACATAAGCAACAGCAGAAATTGTACATTTAACAAAATCACTGTTGACCAGTGTAATAATTTCCAGAACTAATTCAGAGTCTGTTCAGATTTCTATAAAACGAGTAATGGGATTAAAAACTGCCACCGCATGGCCGCAGTCTAGTATATACAGTCGCGAAGCTCAATACGTATTAAATATGCATCCATAGATAGTTGCTAACCACTAGGATCACTAATATCGCCTCATTACAGACAATGCGAAATATACCGGCACAGTCTATTGTTCCTAGCACCCTCACAACTCAAGCTTCGTGACTGTATATACTAGACTGTGGTACAGCGCTGAACACAACTCGTTTAAATGCGAGATCCAGAAGGAATGAGAGCTCTAACTTCAGTCTTTCCTATAGACTTCAATGGTGTAATATACTGACTCTTTACTATACGTAGGCAGAAATGATTTTCACTAATGCTCCAAATTATGTGAGATTAAATAAATATCGCACATTTACCTCAGAGGCTTACGTACAAAGAAAGAGACAGGATTTTGTCCACTCATTTTTGCTTCTGTTTCTTAGAAAATGATATAATGGAACATTAGTGCATTCAAAATAGTAGTCGACCTGGTTGGCGAGTTGGTATAGCGCTGGCCTTCTATGCCCAAGGTTGCGGGTTCGATCCCGGGCCAGGTCGATGGCATTTAAGTGTGCTTAAATGCGACAGGCTTATGTCAGTAGATTTACTGGCATGTAAAAGAACTCCTGAGGGACAAAATTCCGGCACATCCGGCGACGCTGATATAACCTCTGCAGTTGCGAGCGTCGTTAAATAAAACATAACATTTTTTTTAACATTCAAAATAGCAGGAAAGTCCCGAACCCTTAAAAAAATCTGCTATTTTTACTAATCTTAATCTTAATCTATCCGACCCTATCAAGAGATGAGAAATCGTCAGAAAGTTGACTGAACTATAGCTGTAACATTATAAACAAACAATCACGCATGTCAATGAAGGTTGCAATAAATTTTGAAACATAATGTCAGATGACGTATTTGTACTTATGCAATAGATTACGTGAAACAATTTTATATCTTTGTTATACTTCGGTCATATTTACCAGTTAATATTTAACGTCTAATTTATTTAGCTTTATTTCAAACCATTCTCCAGTCTGGAATTTCAGGGTGAGAAATGCTTGTAATTCTAATCTCACTGCATTAATACTTATTCAGAAAAGAATAATTAAAATATGTTTTAATAAACCAATTGATTACTCATACGAGCTTCTGTTCACTGATTTTAATGTTTTGAAAATTATGCCTTATCAAACTTTATACATAAATAATCGCAATAAATTGAAATTGTATCATCATAAATATGGAACTAAAAGATTCGATTTTATACGAGTAGAGGAACCAAAATGCTTTACAAGCATAGATTTTAGCTATGGTACCTACTTTGGTCCAAGGTTATAATATAAAATAATTGAAAAATACCGAAATTTGGAAAATTTTAGTATAAGGCATTTAAAAAATAGCGTTAGGAATTTAATTTTTAAAGAATATCATTGGTTTAATATGTATAGCCTATGTATTTGTATGAGTTAAAATGTTAAAATTGAAATTGTATTTTTTGAAGTTAATTTGTTCCTATATTTTTTTTCTTTCCTTGACCCACTTTATATCAAATAATTATCTTTATTTGTGTTAAGTATGTGTTTAGATAACTCCCTAAGCTCGAGTTTTTACTCCTTCAGGGAAGAATTAAGTTTGTATTTTTGTACATGTTATTTTACTAACAATAAACTAAACTAAACTAATTTCTACGCACCTTAGTTTAATTTCTTTCAATGCTGCTTCAT
Source organism: Periplaneta americana (assembly GCF_040183065.1). NCBI lineage: Eukaryota > Metazoa > Arthropoda > Insecta > Blattodea > Blattidae > Periplaneta > Periplaneta americana. The sequence goes on from NC_091122.1 coordinate 66,878,669, forward strand.
ATTCAGATTCTTCCTGCTTGAATCTATCTATCTGGTTTTTTACAAGTTCTATGAGAGGATATTTAATTTGTCTGATACGCATTCTCTTCTCTTTTATAATTTGTTTGTATTGTATCAATATGTGCTGTGATTTAGTAGAATTAGCTCTCTCTGATACATCTTGGCTCTGATGTAACATTATGATAATCAGATATTATGTAATTTGTATGGAACTATTGTTTTAAGCAAAATCAGTTTCCAGTGACAATGTTGTGCAGTTGCCAGGCAGAAGTACGTTCATTATTACAAATTATTTGTTACTTATTATTTGTTAAATAAAAATTTCCCAGCGTAGTGAAATAATAAGCAGGAGGAAAAAGAAAAGAAAAAGAGAAGGAAACGTAGTAGAAGAAGAAAAGAATAATTGTTTATGTCATGGTATTGATAATATGTGGGGGGGGAGGGCCACGCACACTTAAGCCACAGTCTAGTTTATACAGTCACGAAGCCCAATACGTAAGGAATATGCATCCATAGATAGTTGCTAAACACTAGGATCGCTACTATCGCCTTATTACAGACAATGCGAAATGGTACCGGCACAGTCTATTGTTCCTACTACCCTCTACAACTCAAGCTTCGCGATTGTAGGCCTATATACTAGACTGTGCTTAAGCTATTGAAATGGGCCGATTTTGAAGGAACAAGACATTTTCTGCCCCCTCAACTTATAAAACCAGAGGCGTTGCCCCCCCAATTTACCCCTCTGTGAAATTGAGGGAATGATCAGCAAAAACGTCAGTTGTCCAAAATGATATGTTATGGGAATCTTGAAAAAAACTTCACAGCATCAACGATTATTGCCATTTCAAGTTGGTAATTCGTATATGAACACATTTCTTAGTTATTGGATTATCTACAGTAGGAATGATCGGGACGAAATTGAAATACAAACTGCTGAGCTATATATACCCGAACCCACACTTTCTGAAGTGAAAACTGCGATAGAAAATCTGAAAAATTATAAGTCTCCAGGTATCGATCAAATTCCAGCAGAATTAATACAAGAGGGTGGAAGCGCATTATCTAACGAAATTTATAAGCTTGTACTTGCTATTTGGGAAAAGGAAATTGTACCAGATCAATGGAAGGAATCCATAATCGTACCTATCTTTAAGAAGGGGGACAAGACTAACTGTAGTAACTTTCGAGGAATATCACTTTTGTTGACGTCGTACAAAATTTTGTCCAATATTCTTTTGAGAAGGTTAACTCCATATGTAGATGAAATTATCGGGGATCATCAGTGTGGTTTTAGGCGTAACAGATCAACTATTGGCCAGATATTTTGTATTCGACAGATAATGGAGAAAAAATGGGAGTATAAGGGTACAGTACATCAGTTATTCATAGATTTCAAAAAGGCATATGACTCGGTTAAGAGAGAAGTTTCATATGATATTCTTATGGAATTTGGTATTCCCAAGAAACTAGTTCGATTAATTAAAATGTGTCTAAGTGAAACGTACAGCAGAGTTCGGATAGGTCAGTTTCTGTCAGATGCGTTTCCAATTCACTGTGGGCTGAAGCAAGAAGATGCACTATCTCATTTACTTTTTAACTTTGCTCTAGAGTATGCCATTAGGAAAGTCCAAGATAACAGAGAGGGTTTGGAATTGAACGGGTTACATCAGCTGCTTGTCTATGCGGATGACGTGAATATGTTAGGAGAAAATCCACAAACGATTAGGGAAAACACGGAAATTTTACTTGAAGCAAATAAAGCGATAGGTTTGGAAGTAAATACCGAAAATACAAAGTATATGATTATGTCTCATGACCAGAATATTGTACGAAATGGAAATATAAAAATTGGAAATTTATCTTTTGAAGAAGTGGAGAAATTCAAATATCTGTGAGCAACAATAACAAATATTAATGATACTCGGGAAGAAATTAAACACAGAATAAATATGGGAAATGCGTGTTATTATTCGGTTGAGAAACTTTTATCGTCCAGTCTGCTGTCAAAAAATCTGAAAGTTAGAATTTATAAAACAGTTATATTACCGGTTGTTCTTTATGGTTGTGAAACTTGGACTCTCACTTTGAGATAGGAACATAGGTTAAGGGTGTTTTAGAATAAGGTGCTTAGGAAAATATATGGGGCTAAGAGGGATGACGTTACAGGAGATGGAGAAAGTTACACAACGCAGAACTGCACGCATTGTATTCTTCACCTGACATAATTAGGAACATTAAATCCAGACGTTTGAGATGGGCAGGGCATGTAGCACGTATGGGCGAATCCAGAAATGCATATAGAGTGTTAGTTGGGAGGCCGGAGGGAAAAAGACCTTTAGGGAGGCCGAGACGTAGATGGGAAGATAATATTAAAATGGACTTAAGGGAGGTGAGATATGATGGTAGAGACTGGATTAATCTTGCTCAGGATAGGGACCAATGGCGGGCTTATGTGAGGGCGGCAATGAACCTCCGGGTTCCTTAAAAAGCCAGTAAGTAAGTAAGTATGTTGTTTACACATAACGCGTAATATTTAGTATTGTCACACAATTGGTTTTCATGATTATTCTTTATGAATTGATTAGTAGGAAGATCTATTCGAACCCTTATTTAGGGCGGCTTTTTTTATTAAAAATTAGTTTTTGGAGCAAAAAATCCTTTGGACAAATGGGATTTTTACTTGAAAAGTTTCACATTCATAGAATGACCAGACGTCCTCTTTTGTCCGGACATTTTCTCTCTTTAGGCCTTTGTCCGGGATCTGGGCGGATTTTAAAAAAAATCAAGAAATGTCCTTGTTTTCATAACTTGTATGCCTGATATTTTGGAATAATTATCTATCTGATTTGGCGCCATTTTCGAGTAATTTGTCTGTAGGTTGCAGCAGCATCGACGGAATATACTCTTTGCCAACGATCATATTAATATAACTCTCCTTGCCCCTACTTGTAATGACCGATGCTTTCATATGGTAACTGTAAAATAATGTTATATTATTGAGTTTTATCATAAGTATGCTGTGATAAAATAGATATTACATTATTTTAAATATAATAAGCCTAAATCTAAATAGATAGTTTCTGTCTTCTTTGATATTATTATTATTATTATTATTATTATTATTATTATTATTATTATTATTATTAGTATTAAGTTTTATCATATTTGTTTTGTAATAAAATGGATATTAACATACTTTTAATATGATGTAAGCCTAAACCTGTACTATAAATATTTTGTAATAAAATAGATATTGACGTAATTTAAAGTATGATATAGGCCTAAGTCTAAATCTAAGTACATATTTTCTGTCCTCCTTTTTCGAACAATGTCCTCTTTTTTAAGCTTTGTGTCCTCTTATTTATCGATGTGAATCTGGTCATCCCACACCTTCACAATGCATAAAATAAAATGCAACAAAACACACTAGCGCCTGCAGCTGCTACTCTCTTGCGATGGTGCTGCCAACATTGTGTAAATCAATGAAACCTGGACAACTGACGTTTTAACAGAAACAGAATTTTTTAGACCCCATTCGACACTGTACTATTGACGTTTTAAAAGAACTGAATACATGTGTTCATGCATCAGACTAACTAAAATTACCAGATTTTGGACAACTGGCGTTTTTTGCTAAACACCCCTCAACTAATAGAAGGGCCAGTCCCCTCCTAATAATTTGAAGAATGATTTCTTATCTAAAAATAATAACTTGTTTGAAAGATGAAGCCAAAATGGTTATTTTTAAATCCATAGAGAGCGTCAGCTGTTGTAATGAACATGTTAGTGACCAATTCACAGTGACCTCTCCTATTCTTTCCTCCTGTATTTGAGATCAGTCAATCCTCACATATGATGCACTGGTGTCTCTACTTCTTCATCTATGATCTATATTTTTTCAATTATTTCAAATCTTCAACAATATTGCGATCGAATAGAAACAATCATAAAGCGAAAATAATAGGAATGAACAGTTAATTTGACAAGGTATTCGATTAACAAATTATTATTAGTGTTCAACATTTTTCCAAGTGGGTCATTTTATTGTTCCGGACATGACTACAACTTTTGGGTTAAACCCGTTAATTACGTTTATTTCTGTGTCAATGTAGTAATGAAATTAAGGCCTGAATTACAAGGGAAATTTGCATATTTTTTAAAAGATATGTTTTTGGAAATATAGTACCAAGATTTGGAAGGTGTTAATATTTTCAAATTGCTAAAGAAATTAAAATACGCTAATGTAAGGTCTTATGCAGCAAAATTACAGCCATGTAGGCTCCATATTATTTTATATGTAATACTTTTTCTTTATAGAACATTTAAAATTAAAAAGAATAGCCCGTATTACAGATGAGCATTTCATTTTACAGTTAAAATTAGCCAAATATAATTTTACTCCTGCCTTTAATCAATTACTCAAATCCCATTTTCCTTTTAATTACTGTTCCGGTTTTGTGTTATTTTAGCTTATATATTGTTTTACGGAATTTGTGAAAAGTGATCAAGAAAATAAATGAAAACAATATACATGGTGTTAAAAAAGTGTGTAATGTTTTAGGAGGTGCTAGTATGCATAAAAACAAGAAAATAATGTCTAATAAACATGGGTCCTACAACACATACTTTTCGTGATCTGAACACTTCTTCATATGAGGTGCTCTATCTGACGTCCATTCATGGCAATGCATTCCTCTGCCCTTTAGCGTAAGGAATCATGCACTCTTTGAAATTGACCTTGTTCCTTCATATGTCCCCATAACGAAAAGTCTAAGAGATTTAGGCTTGGGGAACGAGCAGGCCAAGGTGTGGGGCTTCCCCGACCAATGAAGTGGTCCTGAAATGTTAGCGTCAGATGTTCACGCACATTGCGGAGAAAATGTGCTGGTACGCCATCGTGCATGAACCACATCTGTAGTCCTGCTGACACGGCACATTCTCCAGCAAGGCAGGTAATACGTTAATAAGAAAGTCCTGAAAGTATCTGCGGCAGCACGTCTGGGCCTATTAATTTATCGCCAAGAACGCCTACCCACACGTTGATTGAGAATCGTATCTGATGCCTTGTTTCTTCAACTGCGTAGGGATTTTCATCAGCCCACACATGCTGATTACGAAAATTCACATCATCTCTGCTGACCCCCGCTCATATCCGCAACCAGACTCTTGTTTTCAGTATTCCTTGCTACTTAAAATTGTTCCATGCAAGAGGTGAACACTACGGTATGATTATCTGGTATTTCTGCTGTATTGTAGGGCAGAGGAATGTATTGTCATGAATGTACGTCATATTGAGCATCTCCTATGAACAGATCTCAGGAAGTATGTGTTGTAGGACCCATGTTTATTAGACATTATTTTCTTGTTTTGATGCATGCTATCTACCACCTGCTAAAATATTGGATACATTTTTAACACCCTGTATTAATAATACCCGCGGTTTTCAACGTTAAAAGTTTACAGTCCTTACTGTGGTAAGGGTAAGCGTACTCATCCCCTTTCTACTCCTTCCATTTGAGTGCTGAGCGTGTTGCGTTCTGTTGAGTATTTGGAAAGTAAGTTTGCCGATGTATGGTATAGATTGAGTGTAAGAACACTGTTTATCTGTTTTCAGAAACGCGATGACTGCTTGTTCTGGCGAAGTCATCAAGAACATGGATTTGACCCCCTGGAGCACCAGCAACCCGCACTTCATAGTGTCGGGATCTCTTTTGGCTGATTCTGTGGCGAGAGCAAAGAGAGACGTGCACAAGATCCTGCAGCAAGAAATTGATCTCTGGGAACAACGTATGTGCCCTACCATAACCTCGTTGTACCTTGGATTCATGATTAAGCTAATGTAATCAAATAGTAACACTTTTCATTACATCATTTCGGTTTAAGGCACCCAGACTTACGTAGCAAGTTAAATTTCTTAATGAGGGAAACCTATCTTTAAACTTGTAAGATCTATGTCGGATAAGAAGACTATGGGACAGGTTTTCTCGAAGTACTTTTGTATCTTCTGTCATTTCAGTTACATCATTGCTCCATTATCTCGGCATAACCATCATTATAACTTGAGACCGAATTGTTATATTCCAAAGTTAAGAATTACACCGAATATACAGAATTATATAGATGTGATGTACCCAGGTGGTTATAATTAAACTGACGGGTTCAGCGTGGCATAGCACGGACTGTAATGATCGTAAGAGATATGCTAATTAAGAAATGAGCTTGCAAATTATGCAAAAAATAATTACTTCAAAGTCTTGCAATCAGGTGAAAATATCGCTCTATAACTAGTCAGAACGTAGTATGGGCGCAGGAAAAAGGCAGGAAAGATCAAACACATGATAACAGCACGTTTATTAGGAATTGTGGTTACAAACACTGTTCAATATGGCCTCTCACCTCAGCAACATGTTGCATCCGTAACACGGCATGGTCGACAATTGAAGCGTATCTGGTGAAATCAGAGCGATATGTCGTTGTATGCTAGCCTTTAGATCAGGCAGAGACAGGATATGTTCCTGATAGACACGATTTTTCAAATATCCCAACAACTAAAAGTTCATATGGATTGAGATCGGGGGATCTTGAAGACCATGCGTCTGGAAATTGCCTAGAGATGATGAGGTCGTTACTGAAAGTTTTTCGCAGCAAATCTTTCACCTGGCGAGCGACATGTGGTGTTGTCCCATCTTGAATGAAAATAATGGTGTCGTCAATTGTGTTCTTGCAAAGCTGGAATCACGTGTTGCACAAGCAGATCCTATAACGTTCAGATGTCGCTGTACACCTAATAGTCCACACCTGTGGAGTAACGGTCAGCGCGTCTGGCTGCGAAACCAGGTGGCCTGGGTTCGAATCCCGGTCGGGGCAAGTTATCTGGTTGAGGTTTTTTTCGGGGTTTTCCCTCAACCCAATACGAGCAAATGCTGGGTAACTTTCGGTGCTGGACCCCGGACTCATTTCACCGGCATTATCACCTTCATATCATTCAGACGCTAAATAACCTTAGATGTTGATACAGCGTCGTAAAATAACCCAATAAAATAAAATACACCTAATAGACCCGTGAGGTGTCATCTTCTCAAAGAAAAACGGACCAAGAATGAAGGACCTTGTGAAACCACCCCAAACAGTATGTAAACTGAGTGTAATGGTTGTTCCTGCACAACGTGACAGTTGTGTATTCACTGCACCGTCCAGAGTAAAATGTCACCGGAAGAACATGCTGACGTCAGAGTTACAGACATTGAGCGTATTCCGAATCTCAGCGCTGAGCAATCTGATGGCATCACGGTGTTCCGAATTTCAGCGATGACGTCCCTGATGCCCCACCGGTGTCGCACTTGTTCCATCAACTCGCAGAGGTGGTGGCAGTATCCATCAGCCGCCATCAGTGAATCTGATTGGTTCTTGTATAGGGCGGGAATTAGCAGAAGAATGACATCGTGCACTCTTGTGTCATGGCGGTGTGTTCTGCTGTATTGTTAGTAATGTGCACGAATTATGTTAATGGCTTATGAGCGAACATGTCAACGAACCAGTTATTACTACTGGTTCAAGAAATAAATTGTTTGTGATCTTTTTTTTCTTTGAGCGAGATGACAGTACGCAAATTTAACAAAATCTTGCTAGTGTAGCACAATAACAACTTGTACAGCCGCCGTGATAGCCATTGAACCTTTCAGCAGTTTTGTTTCTATTCCGCTGCAGCGTGATGTCTTTGATGTCCACCGGTCAAGTGAGATTCGGAATACGCTGATTTGCACGTTCTGACTGCTTACAGCGCCATATCTTCACCTGGAGGCAAGACTTGGAACTAATTTTTGACATAATTCGCTAGCGCATTGCTTAATTAGCATATCTATGAGGTTTTACACTCCTACGATCATTACAGTCCGTGCTGTACCACGCTGAACACCGTCAGTTTAATTATAACCATCTGACAGATTAGAACTGTTTTGAGGCCTGGTTCACAACACTATTAAACCTAACAAAGGAAATCTGAGTCTCAAAGACTGGAGAACGCATGTAGTGAAGCGAGCTTGCTAATTTGTAACAATTTGTAGGCCATTCTTGAACAAAATCAATAGATAACTTGAGTGTTTCCACAGATTTCATTGCTGCTTGTACTTGTTTTTGTCCGCAGGCAGGACAGCCGACCCGCTCTCCCCCGTGGGCACAGCCTTTGGCTTCAATAGACCGAAGCGGCAAGCAGCTGAGATCGCCAACACATCGCTCGTCTTGCAGTTCGCATCGGCCCGCTTTGTCAACAGCTTCTTGCAAGGGTAACATATCTCTATGTACAAGGTTTTATACTGAAAACGTGAACACAATTTAAGTCTAATAATAACAAATGCATGAAATTATACAGCCCCAGAAACAAAATTTGGGCCACCTAAATTTTCCAAGTTCCAGTTATAACATACTGCGCATGCTCAGTAAGAATATTTTGAAAGTGTTTTCAAATTTATGTTTTTTATTTATAAAGGACATTGCAACGAATCTGTTTTTAAATGTTACCATGTAAGCTACCTTTTTTTAATTTCTGGATTTTTCAGGTCTCAAAACGTACGAAATAATATTTTTTATCGTTTGTAAACTATTACTTTGTAAAAAAAATTGTCTGAAATATATGATCCTGATATATATGTACACGACAAAGATAAATGCTTCAATATTTCGGTTTTCACTATGGTGAAAAGAAGAGAACCCAAAAAGAAATTAGCCGATCATCGTCAGTATTTCAGTTCGTTCTATTTCTGTAAGATTCGCTATGACTAATCACATGAAAGAAACATTGTTATTCAATTGTTTTTCATTCACGTTTATGTATGATTATTTAATTCATGGCCGCCTGATTCTCCACTCCACTGGTCAGAACTGGTTATGGTGGAAGAGTAAACTGAGGTGCAACTTCCCTGAATGTTTGAATTGTTGATCCAGAGTTTAGAAAACTTTTTTTATGTTGTAAATTAATATGTAAATATAAGGAAACATAATAAGAACATCCTCTGCAATTCTGTACTTTCCACGGCACAACACGTGAGTGATTCATGAAAAAAAAATCGCTTTTAATGCTCTTGCAGCTTCCTTCATGTAGGATGCTGTGTCGATAACAGAAATCAAGACACCATGTTGAATCTTATAGGCCGAAAGCAGGTTTAGGCCGTTTATAAACAACTGCAATTACGTTGAACCATTTACTTTGTCTAGTTGTTCCACTGTTAACAGATATGAAGTAGGGGAGTCGGTGAACATTTCCATTATTCCAATGATAACGTTAGCGATGTAATGTGAGTCGAGGACGGTGAATTTTAAAGGACTGATTCAATTATAGATGACAAAAATGAATAACAAATTTTGATATGGAGAAGAAAATGAAAAATAATACTTAAATTTGTCATGAAATTGATTTTTTTTATCGTACACGTATCTAATTTCCTTAAAGTAAGAATTTGTATCTCTGCTATCAAGTAACCTATATGCCTACAGTACAAACTCACTGTCGCAGCATATTTCAGTATCGTTTCCTTTGATGTGCAGGCAGCTGCAGGACCAGGAGTCGGGGCGCAGCATCGTAGCGCCCCGCGACCTGCGTGAGCTGATGGCGGTGCTGCCCAACGTGGACCTGAGCGACACGCTGGAAATCCCGCGCGTTTTCCGCTGCGACGAGCAGACGCTGCCCTGCGACCACACCAGCCGCTACCGCAGCACCACGGGCTGGTGCAACAACCTGCGACATCCTGAGTGGGGCAAGTCACTCCGCGCCTTCGTGAGGCTCCTGCCTCCCGCCTATCACGACGGTACTCATATTATTACGAATGAAGGAATGGATGAGGGATCGAGCCAGCGTATGAATAATAAATGCACAAATGAGTGTATGAGAGAAAGGAAAAAGGAATTAATGTATTAATGCGTAACTTAATTAATTTATTGTCTGAATGTTTGAAAAAAGGAGTGTTTGAACAGTACACTCTATGATAGCACTCGTCCGCACACACACAGAACTCCCCACTCCGAAGCTTAAGAAAGAAGTTCGCGCATATTGGTGTCATGAGATTGCGATCGGGCTACACACACACGCACGCACACGCACACACACACAGTTCTGCCCAAGAGCAAACACAGCACTGTCCATTCTTTTCTAATTTCTGCCTTCCTTTTAGTCTCTGCATATAATCCATATAGCCCTATCTTAATTTCGTCTGTCATCTGATACCAGGGATGTAGTGGAGGCGGAGCGACGCTCCGGCACTGTGTTCGAAGGTGGAGCGGAGCTCCGGCACTGATTTGGAATTTTAAAATCTGTTTTGTCATCACAATACTTACCAGCTAACGATATCTTAGTTAATGTCAGAATATTTAGTGATTATATTTTCTGCGCTTCCTTTAGAAAATCGGAACAAGTTCGGAAGTAGATGGTCGCGAGACCGCTAGGAGCGTAGGCGGTGTGTGTGTTGAGAAATGGGGGAAGAATCAGTGACAGGACAACCACCAAACTAAACTTTAGTGCGCCTGCGCGAAATGATCACATTCCTAATTCACTTTTGTTTCGTATCTTATTTCGTTAGTTTTCGCGTCTTTGTACGATACAGGAGATTGTCTATGGTGTTACTTACCGAAATGTGTTGTGTTTGTTTCCCGGTTATTTTACGAAGTGAATTTTAAACAGTTAATTTACTGCCTATAACGTGACTAAAAGACTGCATGAAACTTTCGTTTTTATCTATTGCTCTTAAGTAAATATGGAACAAAATAAACATAGACAAAAAACATTAACTTCTTTCTTTTCTCGTATCATTGCTGTTACTAGTGGAGTTACAAAAGCTTCCTCTCCTGATATTGTTGATATCTCAAACCTATCGCTTCTATTTGATGAACCCAGTAATTCAACCAGAGATACTGTTATAAAAGATACAGACAGTTCCAGTATGACTGGGAAGAATATTCAACGTCATAATGTTCAAAATAATGTATGGAATGAAAAAAATGTGTGGTCAAGAAAAAAAGAAGCTTATCCGTGGATTGAGTGTAAGCAATGTAAGCTAGGCTGTAAAGTGTGTCATGAAGTAACTGCATTAGGTGCATTAAAAAAAAGACTGTATTTCTGTATCTAATGAATGGCGCTCATATTCAGTAAATTGCTACAGATCGAACAGATCAGATAAGATCAGCTTAAGTCACTACGAAAAAAATCATTGAACACAAGAAATCCAGTGCTCATAATATAGCACAAAAAATTATTCAAATGTCTGAAAGCAATCAATTGAAAATTTTGGCGAATAAACGAGTGCAGCCCACCATGAAGCAACAAAAGCGAAATTTAGTTCAGCTTATTACATTGCGCAGAATGATCACCCTTACAGTGACCATTTCGGTTTACTTGAGCTTCAGAAGCTAAACGGAGTAGATATTGATTGGTGTTGCCTTGCATTCACCTTACAGTCTTACTTTATAGCATTTCTTTCTTTGTCTTTTTTTTTTTTTGCATCCAAACCTTCCCCTTCCCCAAAAGTTAAAAAACAAAAAAGAGCTCCGGCACTGTAAAGTTTGGGACTACAACACTGTCTGATACCTTCTTCTGCCCCGAACTCTTCTCTCGTTCACCATTCCTTCCAGTTCAACCTTCAATAGACAGTTTCTTCTCAGCCAGTGATCCAACCAATTCCTTTTTCTCTTTGTGTTCAGTTTCAGCGTCATACTTTCTTCACCCACTCTTTCCAACACAGCTTCATTTCTTATTCTGTCTGTCCACTTCACTCGCTCCATTCTTCTCCATATCCACATTTCAAATGCTTCTAGTCACTTCTCTTCACTTCGTCGCAATTCAAAGTTTCTGCTCCACACAATGCCACACTCCACACAAAACACTTTACTAGCCTCTCCTTAGTTCTTTTTCCAGAGGTCCGCAGAAGATGCTCATTTTTCTATTTAAAGCTTCCTTGGCTATTGCTATTCTCATTTTGACATCCTGGCAGCAGCTCATGTTACTGCTTATAGTACATCCCAAGTATCTGAAGCTGTCCATTAGTTCTACTGCCTCATTTAGAATTCACAAGTTTACCTTCTTTATTTTTCTTGTAACAACTATGGTCTTCGTCTTCTTTGCATTTATCTTCATTCATACTGCTCACAGCTGTCATTTAGCTCCAATAACATATCCCTAGTATTTTTAATATGATTAGTCAATTTAAGAGAGCAGTGTACTCGTATTATGATAATAAATGATGGAAAGAATTGAAGATATTATTACAAAAACAACCCTTGTCAAAATTGCTATTTTTCAGGAGAACAATAAAAAATAAAGGAATAACACATGTTAGCTATTCCCGTTTAACTGGTGTTTTATCCTTGTGTCTATTGCACTTGATATGGGCCGTTTTTGGAGTCTGTAAACATTTAAAATAGTAGCAATGTGTCCTTAATTCAATTTCATTAAAAGTGACTAGGGCTGTTTTTGTAATAATGTCTTCAATTGTAGTTTGGCCTTTAAATGTGCAGAAATTTGATTCGGACAAATGTAACATTATAAAACTCGTTTTTTGTAGAACGAAAAATTACATTTGTTCGTATCATATTTCTGCATATTTAAAGGACAAAACTAAAATTCTGGAATTAAATTAATGGCTCTTCCAAAACACACTATGAAATGATTTACATCAAACAATTTTTCTCTCGAAAAGGTGCCAAAACGAGCAAAATTGTGTTAAACTTTTTTTGTTTGAAATACCTCAAAGAATAACCCTCTAAAATTAATTACATTACATTATTGTATATTCAACAATAAAACTTTGCATAAATGCTCTGTAAATTTAAATAGTCAAATATAATATTTGTGTAGCGTGTATGGCGAAATTCTTATGATACAAAATGTAAAGGAATTAATTTAGACATTTCGATTGAAATACTTACAGAAGTACCAACCTTTCAAGTGTTAGTTTAACAATAATCTCATAGTGCGAACGTTGCGTGCTTCCCCTTCTGGCAAAGTCAGATGTAAAGCATATTTTATATAACACGTTACCTGTAATTTATGCGGAAAAAGACTATGTTTTGTATCATATTTTGTACCAAACTCCTTCTTTTCTGCAAATTTCTTTTTTAAATATTCTTGTTTTTGTGGATCAGAAATGTTTCCAGTGTTGGTGTGCTTAACATAATATGCCTGAATTCTTGTTAATTTTTTTCTCAGAACACTGAAGACTATTTCTGTAGGGAGTTACTGTGAGGGATACTTAATAATCCAAATATAGCTTCACTTAATATTTTATACCCATTTTTATTTCTGAATCTACAGTTTTGGCCCTATTTGCATCTACTGTACATCAATTTATAACGTATTTAGGTAAAGTATCACATTCGTAGGCTGAAAATTCCTTTCAAATCTGCCATGTTCACCTACATTAACCAAATTTTGGAATTTCGGAATAATATATTCAACTTTTCCTATGTCAAATTCGGTACCTTCTGCGTTCATTTACAATTTCCTTTCATATTTTTTCTTCCTCTTCCTAAAAGACACTGAAGACCTATTTTTCCAATGGGGCTAAGCGCCAAAAACAAACTTTCTGAGATATTGATTAAAAACACACTGCCAAATGCAAGTTGAGATATCTCCGACACTATCTTTTAACGCACGAATGAGTCACTTGTCCTTTAAATTTGCAGAAACTTGATCCGAATAAATGTAACATTTTAAAATTTCTTTGCAGAACGAAAAGTTACATTTGTTGGGATCAAATTTCTGCACATTTAAAAGACAAAACTAAAATTCATTCAATCATTTATTATCATAATACACTGCTCTCTTAAATTGACTGAGCATATTGGGAATTAAATCAATGGCTTTCTCAAAACATGGTATGAAATGTTTCATATAAAACAATTTTTATCTCGGAAAGGAAGGAAAAACGAGCGAAATTGTATTAACCATTTCTCTTTAAAATATCTCAAAGATTAACCCCCTGATATTAATGCCATTACTTACGGTTCTAGCTGTATATCATATGCGAAGGCTAAGAGGAAGGCAGAAAATAGGAAAGATTGAAGAATGCTAGGTTTGCAGTGAAAGACCTGCCCTTGAGCAAAACAGTATGTACGTATGTACGTATGTATGCATGTATAGACCAATTATTTTGTCCTGACAGCTCAGCGACGCGAAAGAGGGGAACTAATAGGAGTAGTGGGGAGACTTCCGGAATAGAGATAAGGGCGAGCTGTCGGTAAAGGAATGCACTACAGCTTAACTGTACTGGAAACATAACGCTATACCGCATGCATGATATCCGATCGCTCTGATTGCAGCAGACAGACTGACCTGAACATCTCTTGGCGTAACTTAATGGACTCGCCTGACCCAGGCGCACATTGCCGACGACTGTCAGGACTAAATAATCGTACTATGTATGCGTGTGCGTGCATGTCGCTGTATATTTTTTTCTGACACGATAATTTTGCTTTCCCTTAATAATTTTCCCTTTGGCCGTAATGTTGCAATTATACGGAAAATCCGTACGAGTTGACAATTCTGTACTACTCATTTGGAATCATCATTTGGAAAAGATTGTTTATGGCAGTATATTTGTCTGCCTGTCTACTCCTGAACTATTGAATAAATATTGTTCCTGTTCAATATCTGTGACTTTCTTCATCCTAGAATGATTGAGGTAAAATATAATATTCTCTACCAGCAGTGAGTCTTCATTTGCAAAGTGGCGATTAACATAAAATCCGTTATAAATATGTTCTAAATTTTTTCTTAACGTGAGATGAAGTGAAATGAAGCGCTATGCTCGTATAGGGTCTATTTCAATAATATTTGTATCAGAGATATGAAGTAACTATCTATTTACAGAAAATTATATCTCCAACTAAAAACTACACTCGACAAAAATTTCAAACCTTAGGAAAATCTACAGTAAATGAATTGTTTTTAAAACTAATACTCTATCTATGATCAATACCATAAGCAAGGGGCATAAGTTTATAGAGTCCACTTACTTGTTTGATTCTAAATAATTGATTAAATGATGATCTTACTCGTGTTAATTGTGTAAGCATGTGCGGCTTACAGCTGTTTCGGTGCTTCTTCACACCATCCTCAGAACCTATCAGATCTCGGCGTCATCTCGAACTTCGCTGCCTGTTGTGTGGATGCATTCGATTGTTGAAAAGTGTTGAAATGTGGTGTCAAATAGTGTGTGTGTTCTGAAATTGATCTGTGTGTTGAGAATTTGATCAGGGTGTGTTTTAGTGTGTCTGTATATTTCATATTGTTCTAGTGTGTTGAGTTTTTGGTTTTTGGGTTGTACGTGTAGGATTTCCATGTCTGTATTTATGTTATTGTGTGTGTGGTTAGCATTAGTTATGTGTTCGGCGTATGTAGATGTATTGTGTCCTCTGGTTATTGCTTTAATGTGTTCTTTGTATCGAGTTTGGAATGATCTACCTGTCTGTCCAATGTAGAAACTGTCGCAACTATTGCATGTGAGTTTGTATACGCCTTTGTGGTTGTATTTATTTGTTTGTGTTTATTGTGTGTTGAGATGTCTTTGTAGTGTGTTTTCTGTTCTGTATGCTATGTTGTATTTCTGTTTTCTGAATGAGGATGCGATCTTTGTGTTTTTGTTTTCGTATGTTAGTGTGATGTATTTCTTGTGTTCGTGTTGTGTTTTGCGTGTTTTTGTGTTTGCTAAGTTTTTGTTTTGTCTTCCTTATGATATTGTCTATTATGTTTGGATTGTAACCATTTTCTTGTGCTATGTATTTGATTGTGTTCACTTCTTCATTGTAGTGTTGTTGGCTCATGAGTCATGAATATGTTGGTAATCTGTGTACAATTGTCCTGAATGCAGGATGTTTGTGTTGTGTGGGGTGATTAGACGTGTTGTGTATGTGTGTCGTGGTGATTGATTCTGTCTGCTTTTGCGCTGGTTTGTTTTGTTTTCTTTTAAGTTGGTTTCATGCTCCATGTCCTTATGAAGAGTAACAATTTCATTGTTCGCCATAATGAGTGCTGCTGTTGCTAATGGTGTGAGCAGGTGTGGGCAGCCCTCGGGCCATGTCCGTGACGGGACAGCCACTGCCCAGTCCGCGCCTCATCTCCGTGAGTGTGCACCCTGACACGAGCCGTCCCCACGTGCGCTACTCCCTCATGTTCATGCAGTACGCCCAGCTGCTGGACCACGACCTCACACACACGCCGGTCAACAAAGGTAAGGGCATGATCAATCACTTCCGGTACAATGCGCATCTTGTTTTACACCAGAAGCAAAGCAAAGGCTAAAATTGAAATTTGTTTATGTAAGTGGTTAACATTCACTGGCATTTGTGTAGTCGCGACTACCAGAAAAAGTTGTGCCTTGATGAAAACCAAGCACAGAGTAACAATAATTAATTAATGACAGCCAGAGTGCTGCATTGGAGTTAAATCGCTCGCTTGAACTCGGTCGAGTGTCGCACCCTCGAGTGAGATACGATCGGTCGTGATACGCTCGTAATAAATAGAAGCACAGTACAAGGTCATCTCACCGATATGTCTTATCTTGTATGGAAGGCGACAGATAAGATACACATATGTTTTGCTCACACGGTAAAAATAAGGCTTTATTTTCTGCGTTTATGACGAGCGTTTAATGGAACAGTCAATGGAACGTACCAAAACAGGAACATGAAGTTACAAATAAAATAGTATGAAAAACTTCGATATACAGTTATTATTGCTAATTAATAATTATTCAATATTTGATTTACCACATATATAATATGATAGGTCCATACATAGTGTTCCGCCTATATACTGCGGCCATGTAGAAATGTTTTACAAAATATTATTGATATAGCAGTAGATTAATAACAATATTAGTACAGAGATAACGTCACAGAAAATATAATAAAACGAATAATCATGCTACACAACTGTTACAGACGCAAAGATGGATACACTAATTATTAGAGATTATTATTATTATTATTATTATTATTATTATTATTATTATTATATTATTATTATTATTTTTACTAAAAAACTTGATACGGTTCTTGCATTATCGTGATTGTGTTCTCCGTTTATAATAATTATATTTACATCCAATATTATTATTATTATTATTATTATATTATTATTATTATTATTATTATTATTATTATTATTATTATTATTATTTTTACTAAAAAACTTGATACGGTTCTTGCATTATCGTGATTGTGTTCTCCGTTTATAATAATTATATTTACATCCAATAACATCTATCAGATGTGGCAAAAACAAAATCACTCCTGTGTAAAAAAAAAAACAAATAACCTAAAACATTTATATTACATTTTAAAGCAAGTTTTGTAGTTGTACTATGGAGAGGTTAGTTAAACACTGCAAAGTTTTGAAATGATAAACATCTATGATGTTACTACACAGTTCATCACTGTAACAAGAAGGAATGTCTAACGCTCGGTTTATACCGTTCGAGGATTTATCGCTCGTGACAATTTTACCCATCATGCATGTGCTCTACCTATCGGATTATGCTATGAACTACTTGGCGCTCGAGCGAAAACGTCCGATGCAGACCTCTGATGACAACATTTAAACTTAAAGTTTCGTGTGTACTAGTTTTTTTTATTTATTTTGTCTTCGGGTCAATATAAAAAATAAAACTTTGCAAAATTTAGTAGTGTAACATGGAAAGGTGGAGTGAACAATGACAAGCAGCAATAGTGGAATTTTATTTTGCTAACAATTAATAAATCATCACTGCTCAGATAAGATTCTGTGCTACGTTTGGCGGACGTGCTTGTAGTTCTCGACATTCAATTTTTGGGTATGTTAAATCCCACAGAAAGAGTGGAAACGTAAATGATTAAATGATACTAAACGTACGGTTAGGTGGAGATCTGTACGCAACGAAGAAACCATTGAAAGAGTGAGAACTGCTATCACAAGGAGTCCAGTGAAATCTGTAAGAAGGTTATCGCAAGAAGTTGTTTGTCAATACAGAAGGGTGCATGTATGTATTTATTCACACTGCAAATGGGTATATACCCGGTGGCAGTGGTGACTAATTACACTCAATAATGACAATAATAAACACAATTAATAAACAATACAATTAATAATAAATTAATAATAATAACAATAACAATAACAACAGAGAGCATTCTAAATTAAATGAAGCACGATCACTTAAAATAACATTTAAAGTAAATCTAATTTGTATCTTAACCCTAAGTTCGAACTAAAACCCACAAGTGTCATATGTTCATACCTGCACAAGTATCTTTCAGCACTACACTCATTTCACTGACAACTCACTCACTACACTGCAACTACGACACATTTCACTGATTCTATCCTGATTTCGCTAACACTTCAAAACCATTTCACTGTTCAAATACTTTGGATGCCACTATATACTATAAAGCTTCACTGACAGAAACACACTTCACTTACACACACACTTCTTTGACACAACACACTTCACACTTCACTGACACAACACACTTCTTCACTGATACAACACTTCAATAACAAATTTAAATTACACCCTTTAAATAGTGTGCATAATATACTACCGTCTATTAGTAAAGTCCTTAAGGCTATTTTTAAATACATTTTTGGTTATTGGTAAAGCCTTTGGTAAGTCTGCAGGTAAAGCATTCCAGTCCCTGATAGTACGATTGAGAAAAGAAAACTTTCCAGTGTCCGTCCTCTGTCTTCTTCCCTCAATTTATATGAGTGGTCATTCCTTGAAGAGTAATTTGGCGGCTGCAACCTGTTTTTTATTTCTCTCCAGGCAGGCTCACCTCTGTATGTTTTAAACATTGCGCATAATCGAATTCGCGTTCTCCTGTCCATGAGTGCGTCCCATTTTAATGGTCAATTATTACGACAACGCTTGAGAGTCCGTTTTTTTATCTTTTCAGTGTATTAATATGTTCTAATCTGTAAAGATCCCAACATGCAGCACCATATTCCACAAACTACTGAGAAAAGGTCTGAACTTGTTTCCTTATAAACTTCAGGTATCCCAGAAGTTGATACCAGTAGATCTGCAAAGTCGTTTGGCGTTATGCCACGCTATGATTGGATTTAGATTTAGATTAGCTAATCCAAGTTTTGTAGTGATTCTCGTAATGCCTGATGAAGCGCACTTCTACTTATCCGGGTACGCGAATAAAAACTTTGTGGGAATACGGAATAGAATAAGCTCATATGAAATTCATGAACGTCCTTTATGTAGTGTTAAGAAACCACCTTTGAGCAGCGACGATTGAGTAATATTAGCGAAATCAAATTCCATTATTGCTGTTTCTTGTTGTACACTCCATCTTTCCATGCCACACAACTAAATTTCACAATGGTTGATTTTTTATATTGATCTGGAAACAAAATTAGCAGAAGGTTAAAAACATACAAGATTGAAGGATTATAAAGTTTTGGTAAGACCCACCCTCTGTTATGGTAGTGAACGTAAGAATCCAAGATGAAAGACTCGTAACATCTGTTGAAATAAGATTTATGAAAAGAACTGCTGGATACAGCTTTTATATTACAAAAGAAATGAAGCAACAGTTAATTAACTGAAAATAATCCCTATAGTTGAATATTTCCGTGACTATGGACAAAATTGGTTACAACAAGTGCATAGAATGCAACATTCCAAAACAGATGCTACGGTGCATCCCTGGAGGAAGAAGAGCTCTGGACCGACCATTCCGAAGAAGGTGGCAGATCGTAACAAGCCACGAGCCTATACTTGACAGGAAAATGATGATGAGGATGACAAATTAATACACACGAAACTTTAAATGATAACGCAACTGACAATATTACCTCATTTTTGAAGTGAGTAACGTTGACGACGATGAAGAGGAGGAGGAGGAGGAGGAGAAAAAGAAGGGGAAGGTAGAAGACTTTTCTTGTTCCTGAACATGCATGCTGAGTTTCCTCACTATATTAAACATTCACAAGTAGCCCAAATGTTTAGACAAGAACAGAACAGAGCACGAGACATGAGCTTCAGACCAAATTCTGTGAAAGCGTTGTAAGCCTTTAGCTCCCTGCTATTATGGAAATCGAGTCTTCTCGATTTGCAAACGAAAACGATGCCAATAAATACATGAAGGATATAGGAGAATATGTGTCCTAAAGTCTATTGTGGAATAAATAATATTTTGTAATTTTTCCTAGTACAGAAACTTTCTTAAATTAATTATCGACCAGAATTTTCAGTGGCCTCAGAAAAGTAAGAAATGAGAGTCAGTAACGTCCTTAAAGCTTCAACATGTATGTCTTCAGGAGGGTAATTAATTTGCCAACATTAACCATTTACGAATTTTCTGTTATTTAGAAAGAATTTAAAATTATTGTATTGTATTGTTTTCACAAATACATAATTCACAATGCCTATTGGAACTGCAATTTGGCCCATAGATGAGTAAAAGAGGTTACCTCCCCGCAAGATAAATTGCATATAACGCATCTTACTGAAGCGGCAACTAGGGTTTCGAAACCAGTGAAACAGTCGCTGTAGCCAGACATATCGTAGTAAACATTTTTCTTAATGCTCCTTACAAAAGAAAGTTGACCAATTCTTTTGTATAGGATTTGTTGGAGAGTCCATCCTCGACTGCCAGCCTTGTGATGCGATGACGACAGTGCATCCAGAATGTTTTCCCATCCCGGTGCCTGAGGACGATCCGTACTTTCCTAAAGTGAACATCACCACTGGGAAACCCATGTGTATCCCGGTTACACGATCCATGCCAGGCCAGCTGACTCTTGGTAAGTGACATTCAGTCAGTAAGGAAGATAGTATTAGCATACCATTCATCACCTTCATGATTATCATCTTTACGCTTTGTCGTTATAAAGCATAAAGAGAACGTACAGTATTGCGGTGCTGCAGAAATCGATGTCGACACTGTTAATGTAAGTTCACGCTTACAACAATCCTGATACGGAAAAAGTGGATTCTGGCTGTCAGTCTATGTAGGTCTAGAGCGATTTCTCCTAAATCACTTCACTAGTTTAATCGGTATCTTGAGAGTCAATTCAATTGTTATGCTTCACTTCAACGATCTGCTTTCTCAGTACTGCTATTTAATGACAAGAAAGATATATATGAGTCACATAGAATCAAACAGCACTTCATCCAAAAATCTGATTTGGTAGAAAAGACGAAAACTAGTGCAGTTATACTGCAAACGATGATTATACTACTGAAGTTAAGATAGATAAATTCCAGTTTGACTCCAAACGAGCAGTTTATCACATTCCCTGCAAAATTCTGCACTGAAACACAACTAAATCCCATATTTCAAAATTTGAAGAAAGTGTGGTTTGATTCTAGGAGACTCGTACAGTGCATACATTTTATCTTTCCACGTTCTCGGAAGTAGAGTGGAAGCGGCAGCCCACAAGCCTCCAGCACTGAGCGCTCGGTTAGAGTAAAGAATACGTGAGTTAAACCGTAGAATTTACAGTTTTATACAATTCAAAATTGTTAAAGTGCTAAAAGAATTGCTTACCTTTTCTAAGATTATGTTGAAAGTTTGGAAAGATAAGATGTATGCAATGTACTTAGTCATTAAGATTTATCACACTTTTAAAAATCAATTTCATAAATGAAATAATAAAATATTGGAAATTATTACTACATACGAAAAGCTGTTTCATGTGAATTTGTTCATTTCAAATAAAAAACATTTGCTCACATTGTATAATTTATAAATGAAGTACAATATCTTCCTTTTTGATATTATAAATACTGTCTTTTATTTGTAATCTAGAAAACGAGTGTTCATCTTTTTATTTAGAGACATAGTAAATTATTTAATTAATGTATATAGCCTAAACTGCACAAGAAAATATCATCCAAGCTGTAGACCTGCAACAGCATATCAGCTTTTGTTTCAGTAACTCAGTTTCAGTACGGGTACTGATTTGGCTGTCTGTGAATTAGTTATGATAAATAAAGTGAGGAGTTGACAGATATCGAAGAAGGGAAATTATGAATCATATGACATAATTGTTATAATGTTTTCCTCAGCCAACAATAATTATTTTGAAATGAAAGGTTTTGATCAGCCCATGTCGAGGTAATAGTGTTGCGACAGTTTAGATCAGATTAGTAAAGTTAATCAGTACTCTCACGGCAAAACGAATTTGACATTGGCGTTGTTTTAGAGTCTGTACTAATAGCCATCAAAGATTAGACGACTTACGACTTTCATTTCATAAGCTGGTAAGTGATGAGAATATTGTGAGGAATACATTAAGGCTCTTGAGGTTGTAAGGAGCGAAGAAAGCAACTATTTGCAAGGTGGAAAAATCTTCTGGAAATATATATAATGGCAAATTTTCTATCTCACATCACTATATTATGCTAATATACTTACATTAATAAATCTTTAAACCTGACATAAATAGAATATCGTCGCTTCATAGCTTGTGAACTACACTTTTAATTTCTTTCAGTAACGCTTCCAACTTGCCGATACTTGCTCTCAACGTTTTCTAAATAAACTATATGTGAATTTAAATTCTAAGCTTAATTTGCATAATTTATTAATATTAATGTTAATTTATATCGACATACAGCAAGGAAATTATTTCAGTGTAAAAACTTCACAATGTCCTACTGCATGTAATTAATTGGGAGTATATTTTCTTTAACATTTGTGTACCAATGGTCCCAATAAATAATAATTTTTGACGAACAATGAAAGAATAGGGTCTATTATTTAAAACAATTAGTACCTACTGCGTAAATGAAATACTGTGTTCGTTTTTTGTTGTTTCGAAATTACTACAATATTTTTTTTCTTCAAATACTATATAAAAATCATTTTAATAAATTATGCTTTACAAACCACTACTTTGTGAAGTATAACTGAGTAAGCCTAAAGTTTCTTGTATTACAATTGTCAAGTATAGACACTGATAATAAGTGTTTTTTTTCCTTCTGCTAAGTGTGTTTATAATGTCCAAATGCCTATTTAATCCAACCCTAGAAGCGCAGAATAGATTATTCTACACCCCTCCAGCTAAGAACTGGTAAGAGCAACCCTTGAATGATGCAACCTGCACAGACCGGTGATCCGCGCGCACAACTGCACATTTAGAGTCTGATTTCTGACATGCCTGGGCTAGGAGCTCAATATTCAGTTTTTGTCAGCCTCGAACTCCCTTGCAAAGACACGTTTTCGCATACGTTTTAAAGTTTCTCCTTATATTTCCCTCTCATTCATTAATTGCTCGCATGTCGCAGGCTACAGGGAACAGCTGAACCAGGTCACTGCGTACATTGACAGCTCGTTCGTGTACGGGTCTGACGTCTGCGAGACGAACATCCTACGTTCCTTTACTGGTGGAAAGTTGAACGTCACGAAAAACGCCGTGAGGGGTAAGCCGTTACTGCCTCAAATAACCACACACCCGGAGTGCAAGTCCAGCTCGAAGGTCTGCTTCCGCGCAGGTGAGTGAGTTGTATACTAATAAAAAAAATAAAATTATGTTTTATTTAACGACGCTCGCAACTGCCGAGTTTATATCAGTGTCGCCAGTATGTTGGAATTTTGTCCCGCAGGAGTTCTTTTACATGCCAGTAAATCTACTGACATGAGCCTGTCGTATTTAAGCATAGAGTGGAAGCTCTTAAGTTCGACATCCTATAGTGCGACTGCTTACGTAGGAGAATTAGACATGCCTCTATAAGGACACTAAGAAATGGGTTTGCCATATGAATGGGAATTGGTTCTGTGTCTTTTAGTGATACTTTCGTTAAAGGAAAACGGAATATTTTATTGATTAGGACATTCACATTGATCACTGATATTCAATTAATGAACTCTCCTTTTTCTATTTGAGAATTGTGCCGTTTGTGAGACGGAACTGTCGAAACCCACTGTGGTACTAGAACCGCATACACAAGTCTCGGGGCGGCCAGGAAATGCAAGTACAGTACTGTATTCGTTGATGGATAACCAACAAGAATTTGTATTCATTTCATCTGCCACACCCACTACCCTTATTGGACTGAACTTTCAATTATGTTCTGCCGAACTTAAGAGAGTCCACTGTACTTAAATGCCATCGACCTGGGCTGGGATCGAACCCACAACCTCGGGCACAGAAGGCTAGTACTCTACTGACTATGCTAATACTGATAATATACTGGTAATAATTTATTTTGTCTCAAAGTGTTATTCATCTTCAGTGAGTTTACATACACAGACACGGATTCTTCTTCTTTCAAACTAATTTTTATTGACCACAAATGGGAGTATTACAATTTAAAAAAATATATGTACTGTATATAACATTTTTAATGGATGATTTTTAATATCACTGCGAAGTTGTTTATACATTATCCAGGTTGAGACTTTTGTTACGTACTAGAAGTCGACGGCAATTCGGAAGGCGGTAGTCTGCTAGCGTTTGCGTCGAGAGAGACACATAGAGAGAGCAAGGCAGCGTACAAAATTGCCACATCGTACTTCACGCGCACTTGCAATACAAATAGCACAGGAGAGAATTTAAATTATCAAAAGACAATAATGACCTTAGCCATTGATTACTGTAAGCGTAACACCAAACGAATCTTCTTTCCTTCACTAACAATAATCTTCGCACGGTTCTCAGTCCAACACCACATGCTTCTGCAGTCGTTTCTTGCACGTTGGCAACTTTGGAGTCAGCACCAAGATGGCCGGCAGCGTTCTGCTCGTCAACGTTTTTAAAATAATTATACACAAACACTATTTTCTACGCCTGCCTGAGGAATACTTGTCTTTTTTACAGTCTCTTCTTCCATTTATTTATCTTACACAGTAAATGTTAGTTTTACTTATTTAATGCATTGAAACACTCACACGTGAAAAAACGAACTCTGGAAGTACTTGTTATAGACTGATTCCGATTGGTTCTACTATACAAGCTTGTGACGTCACATACCAGAAATGCTACGGCGCATATAGCAGCTGACCGCCTTCCGAAATGCCGTCTAGTCTAAGTATGTTAAAAGGAAACGAAATAATTTTCCTTCTGTGAGAAGATAGACTTCAGTTCGGAGTAGATACTACTTATATAAGTTAAATTATGAGATGTTGGTATGAACATGATACAGGTGACGCGCGGGCTAGCGAACAGCCCGGATTGGCGGCTCTTCACACTCTGTTTCTGCGGGAACACAACCGCCTGGCTGACGCCCTGTCCACACTGAATCCACACTGGGGCGATGAGAAGCTTTACCAGACGGTTCGCCGCATCCTGTCCGCCATCACACAACACATCACCTACCGGGAATTCCTGCCACGCCTGTTCGGGTGGGATGGCATCAACAGGCACGGCCTCACGCTACAAACAGAGGGCTATTACCAGGGTTCGTTTCTGATACTACAAGCTTTTATATTCATGCACGCTCTTCTACAGAGTTGCTATCGGTTTGGTTTACCGCTGGTGTGCGAGTCCTGGGCGAGGACTGCAGTTGTGGCCGCCAGAATTACTACAGTAACAGCGCAAAAACTACAACACACTTGCCTTATAATAGCTGCTGATAATGTCACTCTCAATAATTCACTCGCAAACGTGGATCCACCCTATCCTGAGCAAAATTAATCTAATTAATATTTGAGGAGAAAAATTCGCCCGGATCGAACCCGGGTCCTTGGTTCTACATACCAAGCGCTCTGACCACTGAGCTACGCCGAATTCAACCACCAACACTGCACCGAACCTTCCTCCTTCAATGTTTCCCTTTGTGACCTGACTCCAATTTAGGCATATATGTTGACGTATATGTCCAATGTCAACTGCCATTCATTATATTAGGAGCGCACTCAGCTGAGTGACTTGTTTGACCGGGATTCCGCAGTTAAGTTCACAGTAATCTGTACAGACATATGCACTGCAGCTATAAGAATTATAGATTTATTAATTTGTCCTACAGAATAATATCTGTAATATTGACGATTAATATTTGAGGAGAAAAATTCGCCCCGGCGCCGGGGATCGAACCCGGGTCCTTGGTTCTACGTACCAAGCGCTCTGACCACTGAGCTACGCCGAATTCAACCACCAACACTGGACCGAACCTTCCTCCTTCAATGTTTCCCTTTGTGGCCTGATTCCAATTTAGGCATATATGTTGACATGTCCAATGTCAACTGCCATTATATTAGGAGCGCACTCAGCTGAGTGACTTGTTTGGCCGGGATTCCGCAGTTAAGTGCACAGTAATCTGTACAGACATATGCACTGCAGCTATAAGAATTATAGATTTATTAATTTGTCCTACAGTATAATATCTGTAATATTGACAATTAATATTGCTCTTGGTACCCTAGAACCAAGGACCCGGGTTCGATCCCCGGCGCCGGGGCGAATTTTTCTCCTTAAATATTAATTGTCAGTATTACATATATTATTCCGTAGGACAAATTAATACATCTATAAAAATTAATCCGGTTTCTACAATCATATCCCAGTGAGATTATTACAAACCATAAACATATTATTCACATGACTTACTCATGTCAAAGTGAAAACAGTCGAGAAGTTTTTGTATGCCTGTAGAAGTTTTAGGTTTTAAATACTTACAAGCTTGATCGCCGTTACTCTCTCCACTTACATTGCGATGTCATTGGTCCTGACTCAAATTGTGCGAGTCCTACAGAAAGTTTTACTGTGCAGGGTCACATTTGTTTAAGGGGAAAAAGGCCAGTTCTGAAGACCTTGTAAGATATCATCATCATCATCATCATCATCATCATCATCATCATCATCATCATCATCATCATCATCATCATCATCATCATCAACTAGGTCTACATGGATTAGGTTCATCAGCCTGTTCCGGAGATGTTTAAGACAAGAGTCCATCTTTTCCAAGGTCTTCCTATTGTTCTTTTTCCTCTCGGATTACACTGAAGGGCTTTTTTATTATTCGTCTGTTGTCCGTCCTTGATATGTGTTCTATCCAGTTCTTTTGGTACTGGTAGTCATATATCAGGTTCGTTCCAACAAGCTGTTCATGTATCAGTTGATGTACGAACCATGGATCATCTTATGCGCATGCGCTGGTTGGGTATCTGCCACGGGATTGAAACAGAACTGGATGATGTTGGAACGCTTTTTCGGATCATCATGTACTACATTATTATTAAGTTGGTTATTTAACGACGCTGTATCAACTACTAGGCTATTCAGTGTCGAGATTGGTGATAGCGAGATGGTATTTGGCGAGATGAGGCCGAGGATTCGCCATAGTTTACTTGTCATTCACCTTACAGTTTGGAAAAACCTCGGAATAAACCCAACCAGGAAATCAGCCCAAGCGGGGATCGAAACCGCGCCCGAGCGCAACTTCAGACCGGCCAGCAAGCGCCTTAACCGACTAAGTCATACCGGTGGCCTTCGTATACTAAATCCAGAGATGATGTAACTGTGATCATCTTTGCTAAGAACGGAATGCTTAATTATGATCGTTTCGCAGCTAATTCCTCTTTCACAATAGCCTTGCCAAGACTCTGGAATTCGCTACCTGCTAGCATCAGGGACTGTCGAAATGAAATTGAATTCAAACGCAAACTTACTAGGCACTTGGTCAGTAATTGATTTCTTGTAAATAGTTTCCTTAATCTGTAACAAAATATTTCAATATCCAGTAATTTCATCACTATACAATTTTGTTATTCTAGGTTTAATTTGTCTGCGGGCTAAAGCAGGGAGTTGCACTATCACCTTTACTTTTTAACTTCGCTCTAGAATATGCCATTAGGAAAGTTCAGGATAACAGGCAGGGTTTGGAATTGAACGGGTTACATCAGCTTCTTGTCTATGCAGCTTGTCTATGCAGATGACGTGAATATGTTAGGAGAAAATACACAAACGATTAGGGAAAACACGGAAATTTTACTTGAAGCAAGTAAAGCGATCGGTTTGGAAGTAAATCCCGAAAAGACTAAGTATTTGATTATGTCTCGTGACCAGAATATTGTATAAAATGGAAATATAAAAATTGGAGATTTATCCTTCGAAGAGGTGGAAAAATTCAAATATCTTGGAGCAACAGTAACAAATATAAATGACACTCGGGAGGAAATTAAACGCAGAATAAATATGGGAAATGCCTGTTATTATTCGGTTGAGAAGCTCTTATCATCCAATCTGCTGTCCAAAAATCTGAAAGTTAGAATTTATAAAACAATTACATTACCGGTTCTTCTGTATGGTTGTGAAACTTGGACTCTCACTCTGAGAGAGGAACATAGGTTAAGGGTGTTTGAGAATAAGGTGCTTAGGAAAATATTTGGGGCTAAGCGGGATGAAGTTACAGGAGAATGGAGAAAGTTACACAACACAGAACTGCACGCATTGTATTCTTCACCTGACATAATTAGGAACATTAAATCCAGACGTTTGAGATGGGCAGGACATGTAGCACGTATGGGCGAATCCAGAAATGCATATAGAGTGTTAGTTGGGAGACCGGAGGGAAAAAGACCTTTAGGGAGGCCGAGACGTAGATGGGAGGATAATATTAAAATGGATTTGAGGGAGATGGGATATGATGATAGAGACTGGATTAATCTTGCACAGGATAGGGACCGATGGCGGGCTTATGTGAGGGCGGCAATGAACCTTCGGGTTCCTTAAAAGCCATTTGTAAGTAAGTAAGGTTTAATTCGTAATTCAGTAAATATAATTTTTTTTTCTATGATAAATTATCTAGCTTTCATTAGTCAGGCAATCTTTTCGTACTTTGATTTTTATTGTAATTGTAAATTTAATACTAATTGCAATTTTATTTGTAATTGTAATTGTAAATTTAATACTAATTGTAATTTTATTCTTCATATTATAGTTGGAATCTCCTGGTAGAGGGGCAGAGAAGGCCTAACGGCCTTATCTCTACCAGGTTAAATAAATAAATACTACTAATTTCTATAATTTTCTATAAAAAGATAAGAAAAAATATAGAATGCAAGAATTCCACTAATTCAATGTCGTGTACTGCGGACTCTCATCTAAAAATAGTTCTTTTTTAATCATTAATTTATGTACGTTATTTATTATACTTTTAATCAAAGTTGCATGTTGAAATTGTAATTAACTATTTCAATACCCAAATAATTTTCATTCCCTTTCTTCTTGGCGAAAATTTAAACTACAGGTCTAGTTTTATTATTCGTCTGCACTTTCACTTTTCATCTTAACCTCATTGAAGTGAACAGTCGATCATGCCTTTCTTCAGTATCCAGGAGACGTCGGTGATCCCATGCGCATGCGCGAGAGACGCACTCATTAATACATCTCAATTCGCTGACTATTTCTGGCCGTTTCGGACCCGTGTCAAAAGTTTGTTGGAACACCCGACTGCAGTACATGTGTCCGGTTCAGAACTGGTTTTAAGTGTGTTGGAACGCTTTTTCTGTACTGCGCATGCTCGCGATAGTTACGGACGGTTCCTGACTGTTGTTGGAACGAACCTATCTTATAAACTATGTTTTGTGTTCCTAGTTCTTGACGTACATCCATATTCTTCTTGATTTTATACATAATCAAGCATCCTTTCACATATTTTAAATATGTCATCTCTGCAGTCTATATCCTATTTAGTTCTTTTGTTTCCATCATTGACGGTTTCTCCATGAAGGATATGAGGATGATCTTACAGTTTAATTTCGTGCCTCTGAGGATAGAAACATTTTAATTACAGATTTTGATTTTCAATGCGTCTCGACGCATTAATTTCCTTCAAACTTCCACTTTCTGTCATGAGTGGTCGCCACTGCACAGCTCAGAAATAATTTCCGAGGAACCATCCAAATATCTTACAGCAAACGGTATTTCTAGCAGTGAAGTTAGTGGACAGGAGTGGGTACGGAGGGTGGGGTATGGCTTGAGTTTAACCGCGTTTGAGGTTATGACCGCGTATCCTAATACTACGGCCCTTCTTTGGTGGAGATCCTGTCAGAGACTGCAATTTTCAAGTACCCTTATAGCCTCCTTAAATACAGTTCATTAGTCATTTTAAACGAATAGAATAAAGGAAATAATAAATAATTTAAAATGAGACAATATAAAAAACAAAATGAATAAAAAAACAAAATCACATAAAAATAAATGGAATAAGCTATAATAGATACAAGAATTAACAGGAATTTCAGATGACAGGACTGCCGAAAGAACATCTGAAATTATATTTGATCATTTAGAAGAATGTAATTGTAGCAAGAAATTAATTGCGCATCGGTAAATATCGGCAGTACAATGCCTCAGGAGTCATATTCGCAACTAAAAAGGGGAGGAGAATGGAACTTCACTACTAATAAATTGCCAGTTCCAGAATGGTGAGCCAAAGACTAGGGGAGAGCTGGGTAGTATCGGACATCGGGTAATATAGGACAGTGATGTTTCTTTCATCTACCACCAGATGGTAGTACAGTGATGTTTCTTTCATCTACCACCAGATGGTAGTAGCAGTGTTCAGATGTCGCATTCCAAATTATCAGACGTCTTCATGCTATGCAGAGAAAAGTATCCCTAACTATCACTGGTGCAGACTATAGAACCACCAATAAACAACTACAAGACATGCTTGAAATAGAATCATTCTACGACATTATAAAGAAATTTACAGAAAACTTTCATAAGGACTTGCTGTACCACCCCAATCCTCTGATAAGAGCCCTGGCAACAAGAGTATAAAGTAACAACTGCCGTCAAGATCGGTCACCTCAATTAAATATAAAATGTTCCTGCTTGTTAACCATCTCTGTTAAAGTAAAAGCCTTTTAAGGCTGACACTTATGTACCATACATGTTTCTGTTAATAAAAAAAGAAATACAGAAATGTAACCATGTCACTTAGATACTACCATCTGGCGGTAGATGAAAGGAACATCACTGTCCGATATTACCCGATGTCCGATACTACCCAACTCTCCCGTAACATAGGCCTACTGTATTGATTTTGCATGCTTTATTATTATTATTATTATTATTATTATTATTATTATTATTATTATTATTATTACTAATGTTATATTATTACTTAATATTAGTGTCTGTCTTGGTCATCAGTCGTCAGTCATATCCCACGTACAAAAAATATTACGAGTCGCCACTAGTTACCATTACCCAGGTTTCACTCCTCTGAAGTGGGGTGGGTACTGCTAAACTTTTGTACAACTTTAGCTTTGTATCTGCTCTCACATTTCTTCTTTCTTTTCTATCAAAAAATCTTTAGGAAGAAAGGTGTAAGATATTAGATCTATAAATGAAATAGATTCTGTTGTTGCCTCTCAGGCTACGATGCGGACTGCGACGCCACCATTGTGAACGAGTTCGCCTCTGCCGCCTTTCGTTTCGGCCACAGTCTGCTGCGGCCCACTTTACTCCGCATGGACGAAGACTACGGAGAGAAGAAGCCCGGAGTTCGACTCAGAGATACGTTCTTCAACCCGGAGGTGCTGTACCAGTCCGGGATGGTGGACGAACTCATTCGCGGTCTCGCTGCTACGCCGATGGAAACCCTGGACCAGTTCATCACCAGCGAAGTGACGAACCACCTGTTCGAGGACAGGCGCATGCCCTACTCCGGCATGGACCTCGCAGCCATCAACATCCAGAGAGGTATGATTTAAGATTTTAACGGTATGTGATTTCTTGGATTCTAGCAGAGCCATAGGCACATAGTCGTCCGAATTTCCTGCCTCTGTATCGGTTATCGTAAGGGACGGCAATGGAAGACTGTCTGTTGGATCTGTTTCTAAGAGCAATTCCTCGCTCCAGCTTTTTTCACGGTGCAAAAATTAAAAAATCTCACATCAAAATCCAAAGATATTTGAAATACATGTACTTCAGTATACATCGTAATAATAAGAAATTAGATATTTTAGTAAACAATAAATTTATAAGTTATGCACATATCCCCTCTTTTTAGGATAAAAATAAATTAACAAATTGTGTTACCATATATTATAATAACGATTTCAATAACAGTATTGAAGTAACGTGTATAATTGGTTTGTGATTGCTGCAGCGCGAGACCACGGCATCCCGGGCTACAACGAGTACCGTGTGTGGTGCAACATGACGCGAGCGCGCGACTTCGACGACCTGAAGCGCGAGATATCGTTCCCCCTGGTGGAGCGATTGCGGCGTCTATATGTGAACGTGGACGATATTGACCTGTTCCCCGGGGGGCTGGCCGAGACCCCGCTCATGGGTGGCGTTGTGGGCCCCACGTTCGCCTGCATCATCGGCCACCAATTCAGACTCCTGCGACGCTGCGACAGATTCTGGTGAGTGTAAGTCCAGCTTTCAACTGGCTGGCGGATTGTTGCCTTACCATTAGCTTGTTCAAGGTTTCTGTACCACTTTATAACAACTTAAAATAAGTTATTGCAGTACTTTATATGTAAGTTAATTATTTTATCATATGAAAATAATAGTAATAATAATAATAATAATAATAATAATAATAATATTATTATTATTTTCATATTTACACTGTAATGTGCGCTCATTACACTTAAACTGAAAAGTTTCTAAGCTAGATATCACATAATGCAAGTAATACAGTTTTCCTGTTTAGAATTGAATTATTAACTTGTGCCTATTTACAAGTACATCCATTGGAAAGTCAATGTCATTATAGTTTATTAGAGATTATAGTTGTTTTTCTAGAGCTGAACTGAATGTCCTTGTTTCAGTGTTTCTATTTTGGTATAATTATTTAACAATATATTTGTCGCCACCTAAATTCATTTCTTGTATACAGGGTGATTCACGAGGATTTACCGTCGCTTACGGAGTTTATTTCCGAAGACATTCTGAGCAAAAAATGTCATATAAACATTTGTCTTAATCTCAATATTTTCAGAGTTACACTAATTTGAAATTATTAGTAAAGTACCTTTTTTCTTTTTTTTTTAAGGGTAAAAGAATATTACAAATAAAGAATGAACTATTCAGAAGTATCATTTATTTAATTGGTTAGTAATCTGAAACTAAAAATGTGTTGTTAATTGCTTTGTACAGATTTTGTGTTTCAATTTTTAACTAAAAATTACATTATTCTTACGCACTTATCACAAAAATTGTTACAAATCATACGACTAATCTCCCACTGCAAGTTCCTGCTGTCTTATCTTCGCTGCAGTTGTATGTGCAAATCTTGCAACTATACCATCTTAATTTATGGAGTCCCATAGATATTAGACCAGCGGTGTCAAGTCTGGAGACCGTGCCGGCCAAGATATTGGACCATCCTTAATCACAAGTTGAAATCAAATGTAGGCTATGAAAATGCAGTACATCTATCACAATAGAGCATACTTAGCAGAATATAATGACAAATGGATTCAAAGATTACGATAATCAAAGGAACTTTCATTATCCTGCAACTCGAAAAGAGGACGAATTCAAAAAAATTGTATTAACAATTTTTTTACAATAAATTGGGTCCTGTATCAGCTCCACAACGATTTACCTTACCTTCTGATATAATTATTTATTTTTATTTGCTGATTTATTTACTTATGTGTTATTGCAGGTACGAGAACGACGACCCTTTGGTTAGATTTACTGATGCGCAACTGGCAGAAATCCGCAAGATGACATTGTCGAGGCTGGTATGTAATAACTGCGACCACGTGACCAAAATCCAGCGCTCCCTACTGGACCTCGCGGATCCGTTCTTGTAAGCACACGTTATGTCTCATGATACCGATCTTGCAAGCTATTGCGCATGCATGCAGTTGCCAAACGTTCTTTCCTCTTGCAGGAATCCTAGGGTGTCCTGCAGCAGCGTTCCTTCCTTGGATTTGGAGCACTGGAAGGAGCGCCTGTCCTGCACGGTGGGACACACAACGATCGACGTGGGATCTGCCGAACGTATATCTCCATGCGTCATGTGTACATGTACAACAGAAGGGGTAAGTTTTGTGCAGAACTGTAGAATAGTCCTGTCGTTATATTTACACAAGATCTTAAACCAATTTATTTATTTATTTATTTCGCAAATAATTTTAACATAAAATATGATATAAACAGAAAAACTTTAGCTCGACCCTGAAAGAGTACAACTCGAGCTCAGGGGCGGATTCCTGAATTTAAATTAAGAAGTATATAATACAATTTGTCTTATGTCTACTACGCAATAAGAATATATAATTTTAAATTTACAATTTTTCAATTTTTATAAAATCCATACATAACTTTTTAAATTTAATACTAGAACTATTATAATTGAGAAGATTAGGATACTTAAATATAAATTTGTTATATATTCTTGGCAGAGTGCGTGCGGATCCTATTGCATTCGGGTAGGCTCTTCATGTTTGCATGCTACATAGGTATACAACTTACAATATCTCGAACATATTGATAATTTGATATTTGATATAATTTTAGTGAGTTCTGACATCAAACCAGAGCAGCAGCCAGAAGGAGGGTAAGAAAACAGAAACCTCCGGAAACTAATGATAAAATAAATTAGTAATTAAATAAATCATACCTTATTTACTTGAAGGTGAACTCCATTCTGCGTTCCTTTTTAGAAAACTCCTCAATGACATCGTTGTGGAATGTAGGGAATTTTCGGATTTCTTTCAGCTTTTTCTTCTAAATGGACATCAAGGCTAGACTGCTCAATCTTTCTTGCCCTTGAGTTGATCTTTGAAATGATTTAATCCGCTTAAGGGCAGAAAATGACCTCTCAGCAGATGCAGATGTGCTTGGTATGGTGAAAACCAGTAGGGTCAATTTGTACAATTCGACAAATGCTGTGTGGAGTTGTTTTGATTTTAAATGTGTCACCAGTTCATGAGGGTATTTTCCACGAAACTCTTCCATTGAATATAGGAATGTCAATTCATTTTTAGACGAACTATATCAAACACTGCACTGTGCTTTACATTCAGTGCATAATGAGGAAAATTTAATTTATAAGACTGAAATTTGGTTGGATCAAGCAATGAAATAAATTCCAACTGAGGGAGATTTCCAAACCTATCTGTAATATGGTTTGTCACATTGTCTATTATTTCAAAAAATATTCTCCTGTATTTTATGACATCATTTTCCAGGCATTTTCTTTTTCGCGGCACTTCTTCACATTCGACTTCATTACAAACATCACTCCATAATGCATCAAATCTGTCTCTCTCATGTAGAACAATACGCTTTGTTTCATTAACCTTTTCTACACAATACAGAATATCCAAATGCTTCGTCTGAAGAATGTTGTACAGAATGTCAGTGTATGCATAGATCTTTGATAACACATTTAGAAGAAATTTGGTCTCAAACTCTGAAAGGAAAGACAAATATCCACGCGCAAGAGCAACAGTTTCACTTTCCCAGTCTGATGAGTTTTTGAGTATATTTTTAAAAAAATCCACCAGCAATTCACGGTTCTCCTTTACAACATTGACTATTCTGGAAGAGAAATTCCATCTTGTGGGTGCACTTCTTGGAATTATTCTGTTGGAATATTCAGTAAGAGCATGCGCGCGTTTTGTAGACTTGGAGAAGAAGCTACTTAGTCCATTCAATGTCTGAAAAAAGATCCGGCACTCCTTAATACTCATAGCTGACTGAGATAAGACTAGATTTAGGACATGACTGAAACAATGACCAAATAGAGCTCTAGGATAAATGTCTTGAACGTTGGTTTTAAGTCCATTTATTTCTCCAGCCATCACTGCCGCACCGTCATATGTTTGACCAACTAATTTGTCTCTGATATCATAAGATCCCACTATGGCCATTACATGATTAAATAAACCATTAGCGGATCTATCTGCACTCACATCAACGAAGGAAATAAACGTTTCTTGAACCTGTGCTGTCTGGTCATGGATATATCTGAGAGTGGTGGATAGTTGTGATTTGTTGCTTACATCGGATGTTTCATCTAAAATAATTGCAACATGCTGGGCCATGGAAATGTCATTCTTAATAGATTCCATCAACACGCCACTGATAGCAGTTATGTCATTTTGAATTCTGTTCGATGTGCCCTTAAATGTTGTAGACGACTCTAGATGTTCTCGAAGAGTAGTGTCGTAGATGCTCAACAAATGTAAAAGTTCTATATAGTTTCCTTTGTTAAGTGAATCTTCACTTTCGCCATGCCCTCTGAACGGCAGTTCTTGCATGGCTAAGAAGCACGTTGCGTCGATTAGGCGTTTCAATATTTCTCTGTTCTTCTTCACCATTTCATTGTGACGCGCCACATCCGATTTCAATTGTTGATCAAGTTGGGTGTCAATACGAACACTTCCAAAACAAGAAAGCTGAACAACCGAATGCAAATGACACTGCGATCGTTCGTGTTTGACAATGGCATTGCTGAGATTATTTAAATTATTATAACCCTCTTTGTTCCACACACTTTGTTCGTTACAAAATAATAAGCATGGCCAGCAAAATAATTTACTACGATGACTGCATCCGGTTAGCCAATTAGTTTTCACATATTGGTTTACATTGAAATAACGTAAATATTCTCTACTCTTTTCTTTATGTAAAAACTTTAAGTTCGGAAGCGCCGGCACTGGTCTTCCCCCCACAGTTACAATTTCAACTTTTTCGTTAAATGATCTACAACCGAAAGGCTTTTTAAAAATCTGTTCAATTATACAGTGATCTTCTGCCATATTACAACAATATCGCACTAGTTATACCTCACTTTGTTCAAATAAACTCTATAACACACTCACTTTACCACTAGGAGTTCAAATAAACACTATAATACAGTAATTTCATCACCAAAAGCGCTTTCATTAGCGCCTACCAGCCTAACGTATTACGGCAATGGGCAAGACACGTAAATCAGGGCGCATGCGCCAGCTGTTCTAATGTACTGACCAACGAGTTAGATAGTATCTAACTCGTTGGTACTGACTATGAAGGGAAACACTACGCTCACTGCAGGACCAGGTAGTCTCAGCAAGCCAAGCTGCCCAACTCTCCAGTGACGAAAGATGCGAGAGCGAGCACACAGCGGACAATAATTCAAATGCGACTTACAGTACTAGCCAAAAGGAAATGAAAATAGGATGCCAAGCCAAAATTTGCAGAAATTAGTTAAGGACTCTGCAGACTTTCTTAAATTAACAGTATTACTTTTAAATACAAATTTAATAAATTTCTTCCTGTCAGCAGACCTAGCCTATCCAGAATGCACGCCAATGATTTTTGGGCCTAAATTACTACTATGATTAAATACTGTACCAGTGTTACATTTTAGTTCAAACAGTTAAAAGAATTCATACCATTTGTTTCATAACCATGAGAATACAATTGAAAATTATTTCAATTTTTATGTATGAATTTTATTAACACAAGATAATAAATTTGTCTTATTTTAAGAACATTAAAGTCTAAAAACAATTTTTGAGATAGAAAATCAATAGGTTTATGAAGACATATTTTAATTATTTTCTTCTGTAATAAATAAAGTAGATTAAAATTGGATTTAAATAAGCTACCCCATCCTATAATTCCATACATAATTACCGATTGAAATAAAGTTAAGTATATTGTGCGTAATAAACTTATTGACAAGTAATTCCTCAATAAAACAAAATAATATATTATCTTACGTAATTTATTACAACGGTAATTAGTGTCTTGGTTCCATTTTAAATGATTGTCGAAAATTATGCCTAAATACTTAACTTCAGAGGACTTCTTAATAATCGGACATTTACACTGTATAAAGCAACAATTTATTAGAGTTATGTAATTTAATACTTAATATAGATGTAGGAGGTTTGTTACATTTTTCAGATAATGTGAATACAATAATTATGTTTTTTTTTCGTTGATAGAAAGATAATTTATGTCAAACAATTTTTTTATTAATTTAAGTTCATTATTTCGGCACTCCAGTCGTCTCAAGGCATTACAGTATGACAAGTTATCTTTCGCGTAAATTGTGAAGTATTTTCTAAGGAAATGGAGAGAATCTTATATGAATTTCAGAGAACTTGTTCAAAATGTCGTACATGACAACGAGTGCTCACTATAGGCATTTTCTCGCTCTAGCAATCCTTGCGCGTAGGTACACAGATCTCTTTCCCTCTCACGGCTATAAGAAGAACAGCAAGGGTTATATGGCAGGCGTTGGAATTGAATGGAATTTCAGGAGGGGGTACCAGCGTATAGGTAACTAAGTATGGACACTTCGCGTCGGCACCTTTGATGTAGGCGGACTGATTTCAATGACCTTCAAGCCAGCTAAAGCGTGAGATTCTGCTTTTTCCCTAGAGTTGGCGCTGACATCACACCAGCTAGCAGTCGACACAGCGGAAATACAACACATAATTAATACATCTAGGTACATTATGTACTCAAATAAAATAAATAGTATCCATAAAATAATAAATCCGTCATTAACTGTAATGTCTAGACTCTAGAGTTCCTTTATAATGAGAGTTGAGACGTTGATCCCAACAACAATTAAAATATGTAATGATTTGATAGCACTGAAAATGGAAAAACAAAACTCTTATGAGAAGTAAAACCATACACCTATATTATATTATAAACATATATTAAACGAATTCGATACTTAATTTTATAATGTATTAGATTATTTTATAATATAATTTATGCTCGACCATGCCGAAATGTACTAATTATACACCTGGTAGCAGTCCTTTAATGCATGTCATTAAAGTACACCTACTCATTAAAGTACAGGTCTTCAGCCAATGATAACTCAGCTTACATGTGTTCAGCCAATGGCAAGTCAGCTTCGTACCGTTATAAAACCGCAAGTATCGATTATTCTCGGATATGCAATCGAAAGAGAATTAGCGAAAAGTCACGGAGGCTGGAAATCCAATACTGTCGCAGAAGGTTATGTTCTGTTACTATAATAATTAGCGTTAATTGTAAATAATATTCAAATAATTTCAATTTGTCATCTCGTTTTTCAATGTCGAATTCAATAATCAAGGTTATAATATTATAATATTATCAAGTTTAACGGGACTACGTCAAGGTCAATGACATTATTGTTCCTCGGAAAAAAAAATCAATACTTTCGCGTCTGCGCACATCTCACAATTCACGACCTAGAACAAGGTCACTTCCGATCTTGTCAGATACAAATAAAATGTATACTTCTGAATACCGGTAATTTCAAGTTAGAAATATGGTCGAGCATAAAAAGTCGTATGAAACTCGCCTATAGTGGTAATTAAGAAGCTCGTATGAAAATTATAAAACTCGCTTGCGCTCGTTTCATAAATATCCATACTCGATTCTTAATTACTATCATTATAGGCTCGTTGCATAATGTACTATTATTATATCTGAAATATATATATATATATATATATATATATATATATATTACAACTAGTTTGCCACTGAGAAATAAGGAAAAGCTGTTAACTTTAATTTATTTGAAGCAAAGCGTTACTGGATTATGCAATAAGGTAGGCGATGTTTTGATCCTGTGTCTCAACTCTATATTCAATTATTATCTTAGCGTATGCTCGATTATACTAGCCTCTAGCGCTTGAAACTGGAACTAAACGCCGGCGCACAGAGAAACAAAACACAGGAAAACTTGCTCAGTGTTCATTCTTTATAATCCCTATTCGCTGGGGGCACTATCACACAGCATTGCGAGCTTTCAAGATCTATTGCGCTAACCCTCAAGCTAGACTCATTCCCAAACCCACATCGGCTGACTGCACTAAGATTTACTGCGTATCCAAGTTTCAAGCAGACAACCCCACCCGTACCTAGCCCCCTCCGTGCATCGTCAACAGGTGCCTGCGTTCGGGAAATGCTATGGAATGATAACGAAATGGAGAAGTTGACGGAATGATGGAAGATGCCTAAAATGGGGAAACGCCACAAGCGTCACTATGAATTTTTCAATAGTAATCTCACTAGAGGTTTTGATTTATCTAGAGAAAATCAAAACTCGAGTGAGATTTAATTGACTATTACACGATTAGAAGAAAGTATATAAATATTAGAAGTAACGAAGTACTCCAATACCATAAAATATTAATTGACTTACGAAAATACAACTGTCTTCAAATGTATTATTGTATCATCTCAACATTACAAATATTACGCTAGATGCATGCTAGATGGCAGTAGTGTGTTATGATTAGCTGTTTTCTTGTTATCAGTTGTGCCAACTCTGTAGACGGTTACTAGTCAAGAAGGCTTTGTTGATTCAATTTCATTTTTATTAAAACAGTTGCATTCTACTTCAATTATCCGAATCCCAGTAATCAACGTCACTTGACAGATGATTTTCAATAAATCTTAGTATTAAACAATCTCTGATACGTGACTATCCATAATATCATATAGCAGAAGCTATAACATAACCTAAATAATATAGACGAGTATTAGAAAAGTTTTAATTAGAGATTATGAAATAAACAAGAAAAGTTTTAATTAACAATTATGACATAAAAAATGAACATGAATAATTTTAAAAGGAATAATTATTGAAAGCACAATTTTCAAATTTGAATGTTTTAGTGGTTGGTGGTTCAGTTGATGTTATATTGGATGTGTGCGTAAAAGAAGTGTACTCGTTGATATACATGGTGTATTACTTAGCTTATTCAGGATTTCCGAATGGTGCTCTTCATTTATTTGTAAATAGGGATTCAGGGAAGATGCATAGCTATGACCAGTGATCTTTATTAATTCTTGTTCTTGAATGCCAATGCGAGTCATATTTGAAAGTGCTGGAGTGGTTTGTAATTTTCTGTTATTTATTTATTTATTTTTTTTTTTTGACGTCCAGACCAATGCAGTTTGAAATGTTGGCAAACAAAGAAACAAATGCTAGGATAGTGATAAAATTAAACTAATGCTAGGAACGGGATAAAATTGTGCGATAAGCAGCCATGATTGGTTGAAAGACGTCCTTTCTTACCGTTTTATTGGTCAAAAGTAGTGTGACGTAGTAAAAGTGTAATAGTCAGTGTAATATCCCAGGCCTGACAGAAACTCGAGAGGTCTCCTTGACAATCATCTATCGTCCATAATGAAATTTGCGTCTGCGAAAAGTATTAAACCTAACAATGGCATCACTGTCGCCAACAAACAGCGCTTTACTGAAGGAACACTAACTTAAAAATGTATCATAATATCCTTAATTTATATCTAGAAACACCTCTTAACATAAAAAATAGTACTGACTAGTGCATTATTATTATTATTATTATTATTATTATTATTATTATCATCATCATCATCATCATCATCATCTTTATCATTATCATCATCGTCAGTTTTATTATAACGTTTTATTGTTAAGAAAGAAGGATAATTATGTTTTATTTCTAAAAATGTTATACAACGATCAAAATCTGCTTAAGTTGTTAATAGAATACACTGTTATGTTGTGAATTTTTAACTTCCCAGAAAATGAGAGACTAAGTAAACATTACGAAAACTTACATTTAAAAAAACAGAGAGTACTCATCTTATTTCCAAGTTCACGACAAAATTAACCATTACAACCTTCAACGATACTGCCAATTTATAAAATAAACAGTTATAAAACACGCCAAACCACAACCTTTTTAACCAAATAGTACGGGATGAGATAAAAATGTAGTTCTACACATAAATGAAAGTATTACGCAGTTAAAAGCACTTGAAATTTGAATTTTTCAATAAATTACATTTCAAATACAGTAAATTACAAATAATTATTTTGGTCATAAAACACATTTTAATTTTTTTTTTTTTTCAAAATTTGACTCTGATCTCACCTTAACAACACGTCATTATAAAATGAATAAATCATATTTGTTTAATAATTGTCGCTGTAACCGAGATGTCGCTATAAGCAAGTTCAACTGTGTATGGCTATCGGAAACTTTCGATGACTCATTTCTGTTTATCGATCGTATTTCGACAATGTTATTTATTTTGGTGACAGCGGGATAGTTATCAACGGGATACTCTATAAACGTTCGAAATATAGAAATTTGCTAGGCTTATATTGCGCTGCGCATAACGCATTTCACTGTCACAACTAGGGGACGGATGTTGATGAAAAGTCAGCTTATTTTTCACATTAGGACAATGCCTATTAATATAGAAATCCTTTCTATGTTAATATCAACGTAAATAAGTAATTTCTTAGATTGCATTTTTTGCATTTCTTTTAACTAGTAGGTCATTTTTATATTTTTCGGCTTTTTTTGTCATTTTTAATGCTTTGAAAAACTTTTAGTTCATTTGGAATGCATTTTACTTTCTACTTTATCGATAGATCTGTTAAATCATTTTCTAACCAAATAGGTCAGTAGTAATTACCTAATTAATAAGTGAATAACAGTGAAGTTTGAGTTTTATAGTTTGGAACAGACTCTAAAGTCCATCCTTCATTGCACTGAAGCTTCACTTCACACAATGGAAGTAATATAAAATGCTTGACAACAGCTTAGTTTAAGTGAGGACTTTGACCGCTACTGTTCTTTTGTCGATTCGAGGGTGTCTTTAGAATTTATGTTTGGAAAGAGGGAAACAATCACCATATCCTGGACAGGACGTTGTGTCCTCAACATGGTTCGGAAGGGATGTCTATTGTAGTAGACAGTATTTTTAACACAAACATTGCAAAGCTGCACGCTGCGCCCACAATTTGTTTTGTTATTCACACTCCCTCATCTGGAAGATCTGGTAACAAAAGTGAAGCGCGGTAGGAGGAGGAGGAGACGGAGAATGGAGGCACTGACATGGACCACCCCCTGATTGAAACACGTTGTAAACCCTCATTAAAATCTACAGTTTTCTCTTAAAACCTTAATTTTGTTGCATGTTCTTTTCCTTTGTCTTAGCCAAATTCCAGGAAGTTGCCTTCTTTCTCCGAGATTTGCAGAGCAGTCATTGAAACAAGATGACTAATTTTTATGAAGTTGTGTGCGAGTGCTGTGAATAATATTTAAATGTCATGTTATTTTAATTTTACGTCATTTTTCCATTAGTTTAAGGGCATTTTAATTATCATTTTAAGTAGATTTTTAGATCAACATCTGCCCCCTAGTCACTACACACCAGCTTCAAGTTACCATGTACACCAACAAAATGTCTGTTCACTACGACTTCCACGTGTAAGTTGCTATGTGTTAATGTCCTGTTTCAGCCGATCTGCCAGTCCCTCAAGATCGGAAATTGCTTCAACCTGGCACGGTCCTTCAGCCATGCGGCGGTGCTGGGTGATCACGTGTGCAAGGTGCAGTGCGCCTTCGTGTTCCGGGCGCTACCCAGGGTGGTGGACCCCGTGGATAACCAACTGGGCTTCAGCTAGCGACGTCTCCAGGACACACACCTACCTGCGCGCTGTACCGGATCTGCGTGCAACCGGACTCGTTATAGACTATCAACTTTCAGCTCCGAACTTTCCGTTTGGAAATCGTATTTTCGTTCGAACGTTGTAGCTTCTGAAGATATACAATGAAGTGTTAAAATACGAAACAGTGTACGTTCCAGATTGGTTCCAGAGTAGTAGTTATTTGTCGGATAACATGCTGCAGAAGGGAACAAATCTAAAGATTAAAAAAAACGAAAGTCAAACATGACCTCTTCCACCTAAATTCAATGTGTATTTTGTACTCTCTTTTAATTGGAGAATTTCGTTTCCAGACAATTCGTCACAGGGACAATTCGTAACATTTATTTCGTCACAGGTACAATTCGTCACAGATAGAAAATTTGTCATAGAGGTACAAAAATTAAATCGTGATTGCCTGAACAACTATTATGTGAATTTAATTGGTTTCAAAATCCGTAAATTTAAATTGGTTTAAAAAATGGCCTTTCAGGTCAATCTTTGCTGTAATTGTTATGTAACCGCGTTCACTGCATCGTATCGCACGCATCGGCTCTCGGTAAATCCGTCCATGTTTCTCGGATGAGCAACTTTTCCGATGCGTGCGATCATGGCCTTCTTTAATAAATCAATTTTAATTGCTCAACTGTTACTATTATGTCTTGCCATGTTCAGTGTCGCGCCAAAATGGCAGACGGAAAACTTATTTCGCTCGTAGAAAATTGAGAAGAGTTATATAATTTGAGGCATTTCCATTACAGTAATCAAGTCGTTTCTTACATATAGGCTATATTATGTGACCAATATCTCTTTCGTTTCTTCCTCTTCAATTAAGAAGCATGAAACAATTACAAATTCTTATTCCCTAACACTCATGATTAATAGACCTAACCTAAAAACTCCTCTGTTTTCAGCAATTTCAATATCGTACGTCATATGCTTTAAACAACTGATAGTGAATCCGATGAAGCGATGAGGTAGAGCCGTTACAGTGAACGCACTGCACTTAAAATATCCATTGCGTGCGATTCGTACGAGGAGTGCGATACGATGTAGTGAACGCTTACCTTAACTCTAAGGTACCGGGCAATACCTTGTATTGCGGGTATTTTAAAATTATACGTAATATGCATCTATGTCAACGTACTTCCGCTTCTTTTTGGTAGGAGAGTGACCTCTTTCTAATCGCACAATGTTCTTGTGCACTTCTTCAAATTCAAATATATTTTCTTTTGTAATTTTCTTATTTGCTTCACTTGTAATCCCCCTGCAACTCATTTTGAACAGTGACAACATTCTGTGTCTCGTGAACATATACCCTGTTCTCCTATATTAGTTTGTTATGGCCTCTTTCAGATTTTGTGAAACGGATTTCATCCGTCCTAGTTCCAGCTTAGTTTCAGGCTTGATGTAGGCCTACTGGTGACCGTAGAAATGTATCATTCTTTGTTTTACATTGTTTGAAAAACAAATAATTTTTGAG
Source organism: Periplaneta americana (assembly GCF_040183065.1). NCBI lineage: Eukaryota > Metazoa > Arthropoda > Insecta > Blattodea > Blattidae > Periplaneta > Periplaneta americana. The sequence goes on from NC_091122.1 coordinate 66,923,498, forward strand.
CTGTAAAGGTGTCTGTACAGACTGATTAACATTTCAATACAACATGCACATTTATGTACAAGTCTATTTTCATGACGTCAATATTACCGAATTGTTTCGATTGTCAATATTAACATATGACCAGTTTTGCACTGTTACGAATTTCAATTATATCACGAATTGTCTTTGTGACCAACATTTTGTGACAATTTGTCCCCATCTCGCAGAATTGGACTGGTATTATAAGGGTGCTTCATATGTTCTATTGTTTTCTTTTTCAGAATCATTGAAGGGGAATGCAAATTTGAATTGTATATTGTAGGTATATTTTTGTACTATTGGCGACACTGACTGTTACCAAAATTTACATGTAACATCCTTAAATCTTTTACAATTCTCTTTTATGAGATTCAGAAGATAATGATGGAAATTCTGAAGGCCTCTCTTCAAATTCTACACTATCATTTGTATGTTAACACACAAATATTTGTTTTAATGTACAAATCGAATAATTATTTTACTGGTTTCATTTCCCTTCATCTTTTATGTTTGTTAATTCCGGATCCCAGTGGTCAACCTCACTTGAGGACGGATAATTTTAAATAAATCTTAGTAGTAGAAGTAATAACTAAAGAAGCGACACTTACACGAACAAATTATCGAAGACTATCGATTAGTTGGTTCAGGTATCTTTGAACCACAGTCTAATATATACAGTCGCGCAACTTCAACACTTTTTTTGCCAACATTCACGACACTAGCGCTCAAGCGGCAGGCAAGGCACTGGTCATAGGGTTGTTGATACAGCACGTGCTTTAAAGGATGCGATATGTTATAATCATAGACAAATAAATAGAGGTTATAATAACGTTTTAATCATGCGTCGGAATAAAGGCAATGTGTGCAGTGACGAAAATAGCAGTAACAACAAGTTTAAATCTCCGAATTTGTCGTTCTTCAGATTCCCTAAAAACCAAGACTCAGTCATAACCTATAATCCACGCTGTAGGTAGCCTACGTTTTGTGTTCTATAAAACATTTATTAGTTATCAGTTACCTATTTGTATGTCAGGAAGGAGAGTTTAAATAAAAACAAAGTAAATACCCGTTACAGTATATTATTGTTTTGCAGAGATCATGTGTAAATGTGTAACCATTCCGATTTTGGATAATGTATCTACAGTTTTTAATGCAAGTAATTCCATAATTTTTGTATTCGTGTTTTTTTTTTTTTTCTTTATATTTTTCAAAAGTTGAATGTTATATTGCATTCAAGTAGGGATTATGCTGTTAATTTTTTCAAGAATTCATGGCATATTATAATCCTTTTGCAAAATATTCACTTCTTGAATAAATCCAGACACTGTCGATAAATTTCTGATGTGTTGGTGTAGATTCATGTGGCAGACGTATTAAGTTCTCAAGAAATAAAAGAGCCTTTTTAAATTTAATATAAAAAGCAATCTTTTCTGTAATAATTTGCATGACTGTTATTGGTGTTGATTTTACATTACCAGTGATTATTTGAGCCGTTCAGAGCAGAAGTGGTATAAGTCAAAATTAGGTAATCAGGTTTAAAGTAAAAATTCTGTAAAATACAGCGCAAAGTAGCAATTAATATATCTTTCGTGCTATTCACTGACTACTAATAGTTTAAATAAATTCAATATTAACTGCTACTTTGCGCTGTATTTTACAGAATGTTTACTTTAACTCTCATTACTCATTTTTGACTTACACCACTTCTGATCTGAAAATAAAATTAGGCCTACATTTTCAGAGTTAATTGAAGTTACAATTTTTTCAACAAAGTTGTGTATTCATTTGTTCTTACCTACGTCATAACAACAGTAAGTGCATGTAAATTACGTATTATATAGGTAGGATAAGTTAAAATTAAGCTTATGTGTGAAAACTGGAAATGTGATGTAAAATGTGGTAAACTTTCCATAAAAATTTAAACCATAATATCAGCACTATTAGCGACTCAAAATAATAATAAAAAAATTTGCAAAATAATAAACTTCATAAATCAATGTCTGTCAAATTAAGGTTTAAATCTTCCCCTTTTTTATTTTTAAGTTTACCTCAGCGGCCGAGTTTACCCCAATTTGCGGTATGGAAAATACAGTAATTAATTTCTCAGGAAATAGGGAGAGGAGTTCACCACGCGATGTACCCTACGAGATATGCCCTACAATTTTGACTCTTCTCACAGGAAATATAGAGTTCCAATGGTTTATAAATATATTTAGGAATGAATTGAATTAACCGTCTACGTACAAACAATTATATTATTTCAAACCATGATACGTGATCAGGGCCATGATTCAGTTGTAAGGAACAGAAAGAATTACGTTTATTCCCAGCTTCTGAAACTTGTAGATTAACTGCGTGTGAAATTCTTCCAGGATTCTAAAGTAGAATTAATAAGAATCATATATACTTATTGTATAGCATAAAAATATAAAATAAATTACGCAAAACCCGTTTTCTGATGTGTTATCATACGTAGTGTGCACACTTTTAACTTGCCTGCCGCTAGAGGGCTACTGTCGCGCCAGCTGTCAAATGTTGGCATATTTTATACGTATGAGTTGCGTGACTGTATCTATTAGACTGTGTTTGAACTTCAGTGTACAAATAGTCGTAATCGATTTAAATCGCAAATTAATTTTATAATACACATTTTTAAGGTATTCTTTACACGTATAAGTCGAAATTATGACTATCAATTTAAACTGTAAGTGAATAAAGTTTAATGAACATGTTTAACGTATTCGTCAAATGTTTATAATTATATAATCAAATAGTATCCATTTAAATCATAAGTGAATATAGCATAACGAAATTCCTCAAAATAATTCGTGAAATATTTTTGACAGTTTTGATTTAAATATTAAATACATGCAAGTCAATTAAATCCTATAAGATATATGTAAACTGTTAGTATTTTAATAACTCTTCATATATTGTGTGATATAAGTGAGTGTTAGAGGGGATTTTTTTCTTTAAATGTCTTCATGTGAAACAAGATACACGAAGTTTTAAGTAAATAGCAATACGAAGTCTGCACGGCCTAGAAACAAAATGAGATAGTATATGACGAACAAGAGTACAGTAGCTTTAGGCTTGAGAAAAGACTTGAATTTTGTATATTAATGTATGATTTGTAATACATCACAATGCATTTTATGCAGTAAACATGTCTCTGTACATACGTATATATTTAACTAGAATTTAGTTATGGATGTAAGAAAGTTCTTAGGTGTGTATAACAATAAAATTATTTTTGTGTACTTCCTTTTGCAAATCAAGTGCATAATGAGAAGGTAATATGAGAGATAAAGTTTTCAACTTAAATAAAAAAAATTAGATTTATTTTAACTGGTGTATATATTATGTTACGCATGCAAAGCATAACACTCCGCAGAAAGAGTTTACAAATCAGAAGGAATCTAAAACAATCAACTCCCGACACGGGATCGGCCAGCCAATGACTGAGTCTTGTTTGTCCCAGTCGGCCAATGACACCACTTCCATCCACCTGCTCCTTCAGAAGCCTTAGTTACTAGCTTACCTTCTCTTCTTACCTCGCAAGTAAGCATGTATTGTGTGACGTCCCTGATTGCTGTGACAATGCGCTTTCTCAATTCGGCCAAAGTCGTTGGAAGTGGAGGTATGTAAACGTTGTCCTTGACGAAACCCCACAGAAAGAAATCACACACTGTGAAATCCGGTGAACGAGGTGGCTATGTGTAGAAGGTGCTGTCAGCGTCCGTTGCGCGACCAGTCTGTCGATCTGGTAGGTGTACATTTAGGGATCTCCATATGCCAATGTGGTGGGATTCCGTCTTGTTGGAAAATGAACCCCTATTCGTCCTCGTCCGTGAGTTGCGGCATTAGCCAATTTTTCTAAATCAGAATCTCCAAATTTTAACTTGAGAGTTATTTAAATTTTTTTAGGTGGTGTCTCTAGGGTGACCACTTAGAGCTGTTAAACTGTGAAAGGATTCAGCACGACTGATACAACGAAAGCTCTATACTTGGTATAAAAAATTATCGATAATCAAAAGTAAGGTTAAGTCTTATCTTCTGATTTTTTTTACTAAGTTTGAAATAGAGGTGGTGTAAAAATGTCCACTGATGTTCCAACATCTAGTCTGGTACAAGTACAGGTAAACCCCAAAAATCCTTCACGTATATTCGAAGGCGAGCAGGCACAGAAACCAGGAAAATTATTGGAGGAACATATTACGGAGGAACTAAGTTACGCCATTCGAAATGCTTTAAGATATAAAAGGAGAAGAGATGCTACTGAAATATTTAAGGGGAGAGGATGGTATTTTTTAAACCTTTTTTCCATTTGGTGTAAAATGTTAATTTTTTGTATGTAGAGAGCTCATAGCTGTAGGAACTCAACCAAATATAAATATTTTGAAAAAAAAAAAATTATTTGGGGGCCCAAATTTGAAAAAAAAAATATACCCAATGCAGGATTGTACTAAAACCGATATATCTAAACCGTTTTTAAGATAGATTCAAACTTTTTTTTTGCAATGTATTTGCAAAAGCATATTCTACAAACTATCTGTAACAGAATTTTGATATTAGTCCCTACGTTTGTAAAATAAACAATTAAAATTTAATAACATATTTCTGATTTCCTTTCTTTCAAACAAACGGGTGTATTTTTAAAATGAAATCCATTAACAAAATTATGTTACAGAGAAACGGTTCCTAATAGTCTGAAGAATGTGTGTTCTAAATTTCATGCATGTATCTTTAATAGTTCAGAAATTATATCCATTTTTGTCTGGAAATGTAGCAAAAAAAATGAAGTTACTGGAAACCGATAAAAGTGGGCGTGTGATTTAAAAATCCATAGTGCAGGAAGTTTAAAAATGACGTCTCAACATCCGATAAGGACACAAATACCCACAAAATGTTATGCAATGTATTCCACACATATCAAAGACTATTTTAAAGAATTTTTTTAATTTAATTTACCGGAAACAACAATAAAAATGGGCGAGTGATTTACAAATCCATAGCGCAGGAAGTTTAAAAATGACGTCTCAACATCGGATAAGAACACAAATACCCACAAAATGTTATGCAATGTATTCCACACATGTCAAAGACTATTTTAAAGAATTTTTTTTAATTTAATTTACCGGAAACAACAATAAAAATGGGCGAGTGATTTACAAATCCATAGCGCAGGAAGTTTAAAAATGACGTCTCAACATCGGATAAGAACACAAATACCCACAAAATGTTATGCAATGTATTCCACACATGTCAAAGACTATTTTAAAGAATTTTTTTTAATTGAATTTACCGGAAACAACAATGAAAGTGGGCTAGTGATTTACAAATCCATAACGCAGGAAGTTTAAAAATGGCGACTCAACATCCGATAAGGGTACAAATACCAACAAAATGTTATGCTATGCATTCCACACATATCACAGAGTATTTTAAAGAATTTTTTTTTTAATTTACTTATTTTTTACCAAAAAATACCATCCTCTCTCCTTAAAAATATAACAGACACCAATCAAAAACCGGAATGAAAATAAAACAGGATTATATGTCGTTCACAATTTCAAAACTACCTTTTGTGATTGAAAACAAATTAACGAAGCATTATTATCTGTCAATTAGGAAAGAATAAAAAAAAAATATTTCGACTTGTATGGCTGGTATTACATGCTTGTAAGTGTACAAAAATATTGCTAATACATGACGCAGGTAAAATATCGGAAGAGGCACAGGAATCTACATAGGAATAAAGACTATAGGGCAGGGACGCCAAACATGCACTCCCCAGCGAATAGGGATTATAAAGAATGGACACTGAGCGAATTTTCCTGTGTTTTGTTTCTCTGTGCGCCGGCGTTTAGTTCCACTTTCAAGCGCTAGAGGTTAGTGTAATCGAGCATACCCTAAGATAATACCCAATGAGTATAGAGTTGAGACACAGGATCCAAACATCGCCTACCTTATTGCATAATCCAGTAACGCTTTGCTTCAAATAAATTCAAGTTAACAGCTTTTCCTTATTTCTCAGTGACAAACTAGTTGTAATAATTTTTTATATTTCAGATATAATAAATTATATTATAAAATAATATAATACATTATAAAATTATGTATCAAATTCGTTTAATATTTGTATATAATAGAATATAGGTATATGGTTTTACTTCTCATAAGAGTTTTGTTTTTCCATTTTCACTGCTATCAAATCATTACATATTTTAATTGTTGTTGGGGTCAACGTCTCAACTCTCATTATAAAGGAACTCTAGAGTCTAGACATTACAGTTAATGATGGATTTATTATTTTATGGATCCAATTTATTTTATTTGAATACATAATGTATATAGATGTATTAATTATGTGTTATATTTCCGCTGTGTCGACTGCTAGCTGGTGTGATGTCAGCGCCAACTCCAGGGAGAAAGCAGAATCTCACGCTCTAGCTGGCTTGGAAGTCATTGAAATCAGTCCGGTTACAGCAAAGGTACCGACGCGAAGTGTCCATACTTAGTTACCTATACGCTGCACTCCTTAGAGCGCAAACATTACCATCCCTACTTCCTCCACCTCCTGTCCGCGACTCTTTTCATTCTGTTTAGTCAGTCGTTACCTGCAGAACGAAAACAATCAGTGACGAGCAGTTTACAGAATATTTGAAAATGACACTGTATACAGTACCAAGATACAGCTTCAATAATGAATAGGAATATGGTTTTGTTGTTGAAGGAGATAATAAAACTAATTGCCTATTATGTTCCGTTCAATTTCGTTATATACGACATTATAATACTGTATAAGATGTTATTTCAATGCTACCCTTGGTAAAGATTAGGGGGAAGACAAACTTACAAATATATTAATTATGTAAAATTGCTGTTGTATTGCTTATTTTATGGAATTTTGTTTTTATTTGGGATTTTTTAAATTTCATAAATGACAAAATGGTAAAACGATTTGTTACCAACAGCTCCATAAAAATATCAGGGAAAAGTGGTCGAGATTTAAATAGGCCTACAAATTATTGACAAAGAAATGTATTTTAACATGAAAAATGTTGCAGGTCGTATAATTGCAATGTTTGGATCGCCATATTGTTGTGAACAGTTTTTTTTTAATGAATCACTGTAGCCTAAATCAGCTGCACGCTCAAGGTTAAACGATGTCATCTTGTATTTGCTCTGCGTCTATGTACTAATACAATCCAGCCGAATATTGATACATTAGTGCAAAACAACAGTTGTCTGTGATAAATTAATCACTAAATAGAGGAATGTTCAATAGTTTGTGTGCGGGCTTAATCAATCTTATCCTAATTTATGTTGATAGTGGTGATTATTTTTATAAGGGTTTATGTATGTCAACTACCCGCCACTGAAGCTAGTTTAAGATTGAGAGCTATGCTTGGACGTCAATTGTGTCTAATAGATTTGGAGTGAGGTTGACGTCATACTTTCCGCTTCAACTGAGTTTGGCACAGTGAGCTCTATACTAAACTGGAGGCACCACTGCGATGCTCTTTCCTGTCTGAAAACGTGACTGTTGGCGAGGGTATTACTCTCTCTTTCTAACTAATGTGTTTCAATGAGTCTTTCGTGAGGTTGATGTTGTATATGCGCAGTAAGCAATAAAAATACCGTTAGTGTAAGATAGCATTCACTGCAAGAGAGACAAGGACAACACTATGTTAGAAAGATATACCATTACGCTCAGGCGCTCAGCATTCGCGTCATGCTTTTAAAGCATGCTTTTTTGAATTGTGCCTCCAATTTAGTATAGAGCTCACTGGCATGACTGCTATGAGTTAAAAAAATCCACAAATTGCTACAAATGAAGATTAACTTCACAACCTCTTTGTATCATCTGATCCTTTTATCGCAAGCTTAAGACCAGTGTTTAAGAGATGATGAACAAGCGATATTCTGAAGTTCGAGCAATCTTTGTAATTTTAAAAGTATGATCTAGATAGAAAAGATAGTAACGAGGAGACAAAGACGAAGAGGATATCATGCAATAGGCTGATTTATTCTTTGGGGAGGGAGAAGGAAGTGTTATACAGTTAGATAGACTGCAAAGGTTGTTTTGTTTACAATAAGTTCAGTGTTAATTAATTTCATATTTTCGCGATATAGATTTTTATACCTTATACAGTAGAGAGCAATATTTACTGAAAATGCTAAGTATAAGCTCCCAATATAGCACATACAAGCACTAGACACTAAAACATGAGAAGGTGTTTTTCTTAAATATCTTAAGTAAAATTTTCTACAATACAAAAGATACATAATAAGTTAATCAGTGAGAATAAATGAAACTCTTAACACAGACATCGAAAATCGCAGTTGACAAGTTTAAATGAAATAATTGGCGAGCGAAATTGAGTGCAGAGAGAAAATTCACAATGTGGAGACATAGCAGGGTAAATAGGAGCTGGCATTTGCAACTGGTAACCCATATTCAACATCCCATCCCGAGAGATATAGTCATGCATTAAACTTGCGTCTATGTCTCGGAAACAGCCTACCTCGATTTTTGATGTTGTTTAGTCAACTGTTCGAAGACAAGTCTGAACCCCACAAGCAACACCAAGAAGGCACCACTTATGAGGCAACTAGGCCAGGAGATAATGGGGTAGGGTGGCGAATTCCTGTTCTCCATTGCATACATCGCCGACTAGCTACATATTACACTAATCACACTTCAGATGCATACAAACAATTGTTCTTCCTGTGACACATATCGTCAAGTGAGATGTACTGCCTGATAATAGATATACATATCAGCCAGGACCTAAATCAGAGGATATTTTTTATGTATCTTACAGTATTAAACAATTAAAACTTCTTGAAAAAAAATAATAGAGGAACAACTGGATAATAGGCACGGTAGAGCAAAGTCGATAGTCGACGTTACTCGCTGGTCACTAGTCACCGGGCCGTACCGAGCCGTGTCAAACAAAAGACAATCGAAATGGTGGTAGTGAAATTCGCGACTATATTCTTAAGTAAATCACTCCATTAGTCAAATGCAAGGTTTATGCAGTACAATGACGATGTTTTGAATGCAGTAAAAGAAAATGCATATGCAGTAAGATAACAACGAAATAAAGGGAAAAAAGGTGTGTTTCACGGAATATCATTTAAATGACAGAAAGTAAATTTCCGGTTAATGTTCACCAAAGCGTTAAGTACGTAATTATTTTATTTTTAGTAGGTTATTTTACGACGCTTTATCAACATCTTAGGTTATTTAGCGTCTGAATGAGATGAAGGTGATAATGCCGGTGAAATGAGTCCGGGGTCCAGCACCGAAAGTTACCCAACATTTGTTCATATTGGGTTGAGGGAAAACCCCGGGAAAACCTCAACCAGGTAACTTACCCCGACAGGGAATCGAACCCGGGCCACCTGGTTTCACGGCCAGACGCGCTAGCCGTTACTCCACAGTACGTAATTATGACCGCGTTGAAGTTTTATTTGTGGCCTAGAGAAAATATCTAATTTTTTACGAAAAAAAAACTTTTAGGGGCCATGAAATTATTCCCTGCTTTAATTATATTATTGTTTATCAATATTACGAAACAGAAACTGTCATAAAGGCCATGACCGACTAGAAACATCGATACCGAAGAGATAAACCCATTCGGCCGTGATGAAACAAAAGAAAATGCGAGAGATATTTTAGTTCGAGATAAAATGGACACACAATTTTGATGACCATACTGTGAATAACTGGAGATCGCTTGTAAGAGCTGCCTTAATCTTCTAGGTAGAAATGTAGTCCAAACAAATTAGTGGTCCAGGGAAAAATCATTGAAATAAATGAGAGTAACAGTGGTGCTATCTCTCAGTAATGTTCAGAACGAAGGAGGTAGAGAGAAAAAGAAACAAATTTCTCCTCCTAACGATACCACAGGCCAAAGTCATGTTCTTATGTTGGCAACATTGTGTATTTAGTTAAATTTGGTCGTAACCATAACGGCACGGTTCAAATCTACCGTGCTAATTCTCCAGTTTAGCGATAATTAGAATTAAAGACCTTGAAATGTAGTATCTATAGTCTCAAATTAAGATCACGTTATATGCAAAGAAATTAAGAAACATAAATTACAATAAACTCCAAAATGAAACTAGGAAACGCACTCACTCTGACTCTCTGCCCTAAACACATTAAGAATATATCGAATAACAAAGAAGTCGAAATATCGACTAATCGTTTGAAATAACGTCTCGAAAGGAAACAACGGGAACATACTAATGCAGTTCGTGTAAATAGCGGGTAATGTGATGAGTCAAAGTGAATGCAGTGTGTTATATTATGATTTTTGTCAAGGAATATTTTCAGCGAATTAAATAATTATTGTTCGCTATCAGGTCACAAGCCATACTCTTAATAGCAGTTAGTGTTTGATTGCAACAGCATTAATGTTAATGAGTGCATGTGAGTCAACTTTTCCGCTTTGCTTTTCGCCGAGAAGGACAAAGTAAGTTGACAACAATTTTAGGTAATTATTAAGGTCAATGTTACTTATGTCCCCCCCACTATAGAGACATAGGCCAATTTTACACATATGTAGTATAACTTGTTGCTTCTTTGACAGGTTAGGTTTGGTTAGTTTAGGTTTTTGTTATAGCCTACCTTGCATATACGATTATAGCGCAACACTGGCAGTGATAAAAGTGAAATATTCGTTCAGTGGGCGTTGGATACTCTACATTCACCAATACCGCCAATAAAAACAAGTCAAGAAAGTGTGATTGAAAGGTTTCAGGGTAAACATAATCTAAACTAACCTAACCTAACTTCCGGAGAGTGAGGGATGATCTAGAACACCATCATCTGTGGTGGTACAGCCCTTTAAGTTCAGCCTTGACCTCCTTAAGAACAGTTAACCAATCCTCTCTTTCCAAACCCATTTGTCTCCTCTTTATCACTGCCCTTGCAAGATCCCAGCAGTCCATAGCTGGACGAAAATCGCACAGGAAGAAGTACATAAATAATGGATGCGAATGGTGTAGCTAAAGTAAATAACTTCGACATTTTGTTTTATTATGTTTCTCGGAAATGACATAATTTAATTTAAATTTGGTACATTGTTTATTTACTAAAATAGTCAGTATTGCCAACCCTAACATATGTTATTCATCCTATAATGCAGCTGTGTATAGCATGAATTCATTATATTACGCGAAAATAACATAATTTGCCGAATTCTCTTGATTTTATATAATATATAGCTTAAAATTCGATAGTGTTCGGGTAAAGGGGGCTGTCATTTTTTGTGCAAGTGGAGTTTTATTCCCCAGGGGAATACGCGAGTAAAATTTTACGAGCGGGTGTGCAAAAATAAAAGAATACTAGCACTTGATACGTTTTACGTGTAGAAAATTATTGACAATAAGGGTTCAATGTTTAATTTTAATTTAATTCTAAACTCATTTTTATTACTTATCTCCCTTTACCCAAACACCATCGAATTCTACAGATTTACGTGTGTATTTTATAAATTATAAAAAATTTCTGCGTCAAATATTTCTTCTGTTTTCCAATGGCTTGTGCAGTTGAAATGTGGACATTGACGCAATAATGGACTATATTATTTAAAGTAAAAACAAAAACATCCAGGTAATTATTTATTTCAGTCGGCGGAGCTTTTTCTCGAGAGAATTTATCCAGAGATCCTTGATTTGACTGGGGATATATGTAGAAACTACTAAAATTGAGTGGAAAGCAACAATTTTCATTTTATCCTATTAGTACTTACGACATTAAGTTAGCCTGTATGTATTTTTGGGTACACTACAATGCACGGTACAGTCGACAAGAGGCTATTGATATTGGTGTGCTTGTTTTGATGTTCCTTGTGTAGAGGGCGTTGAGTCTGATATTTTTTCTTGTGCTATCATGCAGGCAGGTACATTAGAGTTAAGTGTCTGATCGTGGGGATTATATTGCACTGTCTTTTACCCTCCGCTGACGCATATTTCCGTAAATATTGCGAGTTAAAGATTAGGTTAGGTTAGATTAGGGGAATAGCTGAGGACTGTGAGGGAGTAACTATGTAATTCAGGGGTTCTCAAACTTATTAGCACTGCGACTCCCTTTCCATAGATTGATATTTTCGCGGACCCCTTCAAAGTCGTCGATGGAATTATAGGTAGGGGAAACCCGGGCAAAGCGGATAAGCTAAGAATAAACAATGCCACAGGCTATATTTGGTGCTCCCGAAATAAAAACTTCATGACTTTGGTTGTGACACATATTTTCCACATATCTTCAAAACAGAAATTCGTTTCTCGTGCCTACGGACAGTGGTATGATTTGAGAAAGAAAATATAGTTAATTATACGCTTTGCCCGGGTACACGGGCAAAGCGAATAATTAACCCGGGCAAAGTGAATATCTTTTTAATTTCTATTCACTGATAATCAAATTAAATCAACACATAAATACGATGTTAATGAGTCATATGAGACGATAAGAAATGTTATAACAGCCCTTTACAGCACGTTAGATTAGTACACAATACAAATTTGAACAAGTCGACGTTTAACCGGCACTGAAGACTTGGATTTCTTCTGCTTTTCCTCCTGCCCATAAGTTACTTCTCTGTCAAAGTTTTTAATCGGTATAGATGTAAGAGCTTCAGAGTCCTGACATTTTCTTTGTTTAACTCGTATCTTTCGAGCATCCACTTTTGGCACTGGTCTAAATCAAAAGAACTGACTTGGGTTCTCCTGCCGACGATGTTGAGGGCTTTGGTGTAACCGGAACTGAAAATCTGAGTGTAATTGATGTATTGAATATTTCGTCAATCTCTGAAGATGCCGATACCACAGAGGTGGTTGATTCTGAGTGAGAATTAACTGTTTCTTCAGCCGCTGAAGAAGCTGGCACCACAGAATTTGTTAAATCTGAACCAGCTGTCGTTTCGCTGATTTCTGTCTCAAGCGGGCGATCTGTAAGTTCCTCTGGACCAAAACCTTCATTAACGAACACATTATGGTTGTATGACCAGATAGCAGAACCACTAATTGGAAGATTTTATTTCTTCAAGTGCTTTTTTCATGGCTTCTTCAGGCCATTTGGCTTGCTCTGTCTTCCTCTTGAAAAATTAAATCATCTTAAAACACATTACGACCTTTTCAATTAAAAAATTAAGATCAGTGTTGCTGATTTATAATTTAATTAGTGTGACTTAATGCCTCCATTATGTAAAATTATCTAACACGCTTTATTACAATAGACAAATACATACAAAAATATAGCTGACACTTATATAGTCAAATAAAGGTGGCAGGGCAAAGCGGATAAGTTATCCACTTTGCCCGCAGACGCCACTTCGCTTTTCATTTAAGGTTATACAAACATAAACGTCAATAATCTTCTTCGTAAGTATGGCACTTTAGAAGTAATCCTATCGCCTATATATTACTATCATAAAACAAAGAGTTTCTGCAGTACTCTATGTTGTACATATGTTTCTCTTACCTTGAAATATTTTAAGAAAAGTCAATTTTTTTTTCAAAAAAGGACAGCACTGCTACTTACACAGACCTGTTACTAAACCTACGTATTACTCTGTGAAATGACTACATACTTAGACTTCAACAAACAAAATTTGATAACACAATCACAAGAGAAAAAATGGAACTCTCTGCATCATAATCCACAGTTAATTCCAGATTTACCACGAAAATCGTCTATAGCTGCATTTAGATTGGCAAACAGGCCATGATTGTTTATCCAAACACCTGCATAGAATTGGAATATATCAGTCCCCTAACTGCCCATTGTTGCGTTTCTAAGAAATAGGCATTATTCTCTTTGCCCGGGTTATTCGTTTTGTCCGGGTCTCCCCTAGGTTAGATTTTGGGGTTAATATTAAGTGAGTGTGAATAGTTAAATTTCTGTTATAGTTTTCAAAATGGATCAATATTAACTGTATATTTGAATTAAAGTACGTAGGGAATATGCATCCACAGATAGTTGCTAACCACTAGGATCGCTACTGTCGCCTCATCACAGTCAATGCGAAATAGTACCGGCACAGTCTATTGTTCCTATTATCCTCAACAACTCAAGCTTTGTGACTGTATATACTAGACTGTGGTATTAGAAACAGTCAGAGTTTGAAGTTTGCGCTATGCGAACAGTAAAATCCATGTGCGCATGATCGGAACTGTTCAAACCAGTTTGGAACTGCTATGCGGACAAACCTATTTATACCGATACCTATTTTGTTTCCACTATAGGGAAAGTTTATGTCTTGGCTTTCCTGTAAATTAGTGTATTGTTAATCCTGAAAACAAATGAAGTACGGTATGCACCGATAAACAAAGATTGCTTGTTGCATTTAACGTATTAATTTTGCAAAACATTGTGCAGAGTTCTGTTGTTGTGGTCTTTGTATATAGAAATATACTCTATATATAGTTTATTTACATGAAATAGATCTGTGAAAATAAAGTAAGTAGTAATACTACTCGTCAGAATGGAAATTAATAGCATAACTGCTCAGTTCCTCATAATCAACAGAAGAGCAATGATCAGCAGCTTCCCCCTGCCTCTTCACCTCCCGCTACTTATCTTGAGAGTAACAAACGATAAAGGGATTAGAGCTGTAGAATGAAAAAGTAATAACTTAATTTATGAGCTAATATAATTCAGTTCAATATACATGCAATATGTAAATAATTATAATTAAGTTAAGATAGATATGGTGGTTTTGAGAAAAAATACTCACTTCCTGAGCCGAGAGCTCCCGAGTGCTTTTAGACACGGGAGGAGAAGAAACAGGATATAATAAAGACAAAGAAGCTTAAAGGAAAGGCACACTTAGCCACAGATCAGTGATTGCGATGTAACTATTTATAATGGATAAATTTTAAGTAAAGGAACACTTATTTACAAATGGCTTTTAAGGAACCCGCAGGTTCATTGCCGCCCTCACATAAGTTCGCCATCGGTCCCTATCCTGTGTAAGATTAATCCAGTCTTTATCATCATATCCCACCTCCCTCAAAGCCATTTTAATATTATTCTCCCATCTACGTCTCGGCCTCCCCAAAAGTCTTTTTTCCTCCGGCCTCCCAACTAACACACTATATGCATTTTCGGATTCGCCCATACGTGCTACATGCCCTGCCCATCTCAAACGTCTGGATTTAATGTTCCTATACCTGATAAGGTTTATCTTGTCTCAGTAGCAATAAAACCAAGTCCCTTCAAATGAAGGTGGAGATTATAGGAGGATTGTAAATTTTCAGAATTCCTTTCAAAACCTTGTTATTGTACAGGCTACCAGAATTCAGTTTCTTGAAAGACAAGCTCAGTGACGGAACTACACAGTACGAAGAGAGATATTTTGTTATTCAATTTTGTGCTACAGAATGTATCAACTAGTTCCTTCCGCACCTGGATGGATGGACGGCATCGTTCCACTACCCCATCGCCATAACAATACAGACGAAATAAGACATATCTCCTTTCTCTCTCTTTTCACAGTGAGACAAGATACATCACACAGACTTTAATTATGTGAGGTGAAGAATACAATGCGTGTAGTTCTGCGTTGTGTAACTTTCTCCATTCTCCTGTAACTTCATCCCTCTTAGCCTCAAATATTTTCCTAAGAACCTTACTCTCAAACCATCTTAATTCTGTCCCTCTCTCAAAGTGAGAGTTCAAGTTTCACAACCATAGCGGAACAACTGGTAATATGACTGTTTTATAAATTCTAACTTTCAGATATTTTTTTGCAGCAGACTAGCTGAAAAAAGCTTCTCAACCGAATAACAACAGGCATTTCCCATATTTATTCTGCATTTAATATCCTCCCGAGTGTCATTTACATTTGTTACTGTTGCTCCAAGATATTTGAATTTTTTCACTTCTTCGAAGGATAAATCTCCAATTTTTATATTTCCATTTCGTACAATATTCTGGTCACGAGACATGGCCATATACTTTGTCTTTTTGGGATTTACTTCCCAGCATTATCGCTTTACTTGTTTCAACTAAAATTTCTGTGTTTTCCCTAATCGTTTGTGGATTTTCTCCTAACATATTCACGTCATCCGCATAGACAAGAAGCTGATGTAACCCGTTCAATTCCAAACCCTCTCTGTTATCCTGAACTTTCCTAATGACATATTCTAAAGCGAAGTTAAAAAGTAAATGTGATATTACATCTCCTTGCTTTAGTCCGCAATGAATTGGAAAAGCATCGGACAGAAACTGACCTATACGGACTCTGCTGTAAGTTTCACAGAGACACATTTTAATTAATGGAAGTAGTTTCGTAGGAATACCAAATTCAAGTTTCTCTGTATATTTTATAATTTATGTTACAATTATTAGCAAAATAATAAATAAGTAAATAAATAAATAAATAAATAAATAAATAAATAAATAAATAAATAAGGATATTATATAAAACTTCTCTCTTAACCGAGTCATATGCCTTAATAAAGGAACTACTCAAATTAAATTTGCAATGAACGGAAACAGAATGATAAATTGCGTTGTAGTAGTGATAATGAAACTAATAGCTCATGAATAATTTCAATAATTTCAAGGGAAAAATTGTTCCGGGGGTGGGTATCGATCCCGGGACCTCTGGTTGAACGTACCAGTCCTATACCAACTGAGCTACCCGGGAACTCCACCCGGCATAATAGCTCATGTTCATCATCGCTGTAAGGACCAACGAAGCATGAACAAAGCAGTGAAAGAGAAAAGTTAGTGCATAAGGGCCTAGTCATCAACTGCTTTGAGTTAAGTGGTTTAAATGGGTATTGTATGAAATGTCAGACGATATTATTTTCTGTAAAATATGTAAGGAAATTTCTTAGTAGCAACAAAGTCGGCGTCTATGGCTTTTTTCATGTCAACTATAATCTCTATATCTAAACATGGATGTATCTGAAAACGGAAATTGCATAGTTCGTGGTATAAAAGTAGTTGGAGTAATTATAATGAAAAGGTATATTGAGGCCTACGTGTGTGTTAATACTTGAAAAGTGATATGTGTGTGAGATGCAAATATAGATTGACAAATCGAACTGAAACCCTGTCCGAGTTACTACATGAGCGCTGGCTGTCTTGGGATGAGCAAGTGAGAAAGCACGGGAGGAAGGAAGAGAGCACTATGAACTCAGCGTTGCCACATTTATTAATAGGGATATATAACATTATTATTATTATTATTATTATTATTATTATTATTATTATTATTATTATTATTATTATTATTATAGAATTAGTATTTATTAGTATAGAATGCAATACTCGTCTGAGGTGCTCTCAACTACCCTTATAACCTATGTCACCTTGCAATGTAGCACTGAGTTTCTTTAATGTAGGTACTTGACCGTGCAAAGGTAGCATAATCATTAGTCTTTTAATTGTGGACTGGAATGAATGGTTGGACGAGGAATGTATATGTTGTTGATTAAATTTTTTCAATTATAGCTTATTTTTACTGTAAAGGTTATATTATTAATTTATAAAAGTAGATTTTAGTGTGTAGCACTCTTGTATTTTTTCCTTATAATGCACCTATCCATGTCATCCAATATGAATTTTTTGCTCACTTTTCGGTTTTTACCCGGTGTGGATAATTTGGTTTGGTTACTGTCGGCTACTTTCGTTTCTCTTCTAATTTTTTTAATGAATGATTCCGATCTTCCAGTTGCTATTGCAGCTCGTTTTGTTGCTTGAGACAATGGCAAATTAAATGAATTCCTGTTCTTCTCAGCATCAGAAAACTTCATTGGCAACAATACTTCTTCCTTCGCTATGTACAACTTTATTCTTGCCTATCTCCATCGATGTGAATTAAATATTTAATAATACTGTAGCTTAGAAACCTTTATACACGCACGAACGGACACAACACACAATTCACAACCAGCTAGAATGAAATCGGCAACGATGTGATCGCAGTTGTATTGTACTTGCAGGTCCACTCACAGTTTGTCAAACCTGCTAACAAAAGCATTAAAAGGTTGACTAGTTGCCTGCAATGCTAGCATAATGGAACCTTCCTAGCCGACAGTCACGGCAAAAATGAAGAATCCGTTATTGTGGTAATAATGGAAAGTGGTTCTTCTATTGGTCACGATGCCCACACATACCCTCCAGAGACTTACGGAGGATTGGTGACTGAATGACTCGGGTCGAGGGAGAGAGGAAAAGAAAGAGAGAGATTCCAGAAGTTGGCGTGTTTTACGGGGTTTCACTTGAAGTTGTCAAACTATAGTTCTCGTTTTTTGTTACAGTTGACAATGGGAGGAATATTATGCGCCACACCACCTAGGGAGAAAAAAGTACCTATCACCGACCTAAAGGTAAGTTATTACACAAGTCTAAAATAAAACATGTTGTTTTTGTTGTTTTCTAATGCTAGGCATTTGACAATAAAGTCATTTGACCTCTTGCACTCCAATATTTTTCAAAGATATTATCATGGTCAGCCACTGAAGCACAGATTTTGAAGTGTTCCGAATCCATTTCTTGGTTTGAGTTGCACTATGGGCAGTTAGGGGACTGATATATTCCAATTCTATGCAGGTGTTTGACCAAACAGTCGTGACCTGTTGCTAATCTAAATTCAGCTACAGACGATTTGCATGGTAAATCGAGAACTAACTGTGAATTATGATGCAGAGAGTTCCATTTTTTCCCTTGAGATTGTGTTATCAAATTTTGTTTGTTAAAGCCTAAGTATGTAGATTTAGTAACAGGACTGTAAGTAGAAGTGCTACCCTTCTTTGCTAAAGCATCTGCATTCTCGTTTCCCAGGATTCCACAACGGGATGGTATCCATTGGAATACAAATCTTTTATTGAGTGATGTTAATTGAGAGAGCATTTTAGTTATTTCTGTTGTTTGAGTTGAAGGTGTGTGTCTCGAGACTATTGATAGAATATCTGCTTTGGAGTCTGACAATATAACTGCATTTTTAAATTTATGGATGTGGTAAAGAAGATTCCTGAGGCTTTCACTTATTGCAATGATATCTCCATCGAAACTTGTTGATCTATTAATAAATGTTGTGCAGCTATTTGAAGTGTGAGCGACAGGATGATTATAATAGGGTTAATAAATTCGCGTCAGCTTATACGGGTTGGGATCTGCATACACAGGAACGCGACGAGGAACGAGAAAGTGAAGAATTTGGTTTGAAATGCATTTCACTCTGATCCTGAATGTCTGCACGTGATGTTAAACGTGAAAATATTTGGGAATAAATTAACAACCAGACAATTGATTTTGTTGGGATAATGTGTAACGAAGCTTCTCGTTATTTTGCTTCTGTGAATTACTAGTTGTAAAAGCCAGAGAAGTCGCTGGAATATAGGCCTATTATTGGTAGATGACATGCACGGGAACTTCACGCCGTGACGTTTCTTAAATCACTCGAAAAACATAGAAAATCAAAGAGCACACTCAGAAACACGATGTGAACGCCCCAATGCCAGAGGTTCATTGCCGCCCTCATATAAGCCCGCCATTGGTCCCTATCCTGAGCAAGATTAATCCAGTCTCTATCATCATATCCCACCTCCCTCAAATCCATTTTAATATTATCTTCCCATCTACGTCTCGGCCTCCCCAAAGGTCTTTATCCCTCCGGCCTCCCAACTAATACTCTATATATATTTCTGGATTCGCCCATACGTGCTACATGCCCTGTCCATCTCAAACGTCTGGGTTTAATGTTCCTAATTATGTCAGGTGAAGAATACAATGCACGCAGTTCTGTGTTGTGTAACTTTCTCCATTCTCCTGTAACTTCATCCTTCTTAGCCCCAAATACTTTCCTAAGAACCTTATTCTCAAACACCCTTAACCTATGTTCCTCTCTCAAAGTGAGAGTCCAAGTTTCACAACCATAAAGAACAACCGGTAATAAAACTGTTTTATAAATTCTAACTTTCAGATTTTTTGACAGCAGACCAGATGATAAAAGCTTCTCAACCGAATAATAACAGGCATTTCCCATATTTATTCTGTTTAATTTCCTCCGGAATATCATTTATATTTGTTACTGTTGCTCCCAGGTATTGGAATTTTTCCACCTCTTCAAAAGATAAATTTCCAATTTTTATATTTCCATTTCGTACAATATTCTCGTCACGAGACATAATCATATACTTTTTCTTTTCGGGATTTACTTCCAAACCTATCTCCATACTTGCTTCAAGTAAAATTCCCGTGTTTTCTCTAATAGTTTGTGGATTTTCTCCTAATATATTCATGTCATCCGCATAGACAAGCAGCTGATGTAACCCGTTCAATTCCAAACCCTCTCTGTTATCCTGGACTTTCCTAATGGCATACTCTAGAGCAAATTAAAAAAAGTAATTATTATTATTATTATTATTATTATTATTAATTTATTTATTTATTTATTTTGCATACAACATCAATCATAGTCTTTGGTTATTTCTTATATAATTGCAATGCAGTTTGGGGGTACGAAGACAAAACAAAAATGTTTTGAAGGTACGCTAGCAAAAAAGATTGAATACCACTGATCTAGACCAGGGGACTCCGTTTACAGTTGGTCAACCTGTACATTCAATTTCACACGAATGTCGGGTAATTAACCGTACGCCGTTGAGTCATATGCCGGTGTTGTACTCACCTTATACGTGCTCGCTGTCTGAGTTTTCCGACGTGCTTTTGAAAGAGTGCGCGGTGTATTTCTTGCTTTTAACAATGACTCCGTACATTGGATATAAACGACTTAACATTCTTGAAAGATTTCCTAAATAGTTCACCTAATGTTATAGGCCTATTGTTCATGAATTACATGGTCTTCTGTGCTCGAGATTGCGGGTTCTATCCCGGCCCAGGTCGATGGCATTGAGGTGTGCTTAAATGCGAGACAGGCTCATGTCAGTAGATTTACTGGCTGTAAAAGAACTCCTGCGGGACAAAATTCCGGCACACCGGCGACGCTGATATAACCTCTGCAGTTGCGAGCGTCGTTAAACAAACTATAATTTATTTTCGTGAATTACATTTATAGGGAATATTTAAATGATAGCTCTCATCAGTGGATTAAGTAATGTAAAACGTGACAGTAATTTTATCATTTTACTACATACATTCATTTATTAAATCAATAAATTAATTTGATTTATAAATTTAAATTTTACCTTTCACATATTCATCCTGCTCCACTCTTAACCTCACAGAAAATATCACTTACGTATTTCATTGGTTTTAATGCTGATTTTTATTTTTATTATACGGTAGTGGAGGTTTGGTGGCGACAGCCCCAAGCGGGGGACTTTAGGGACGCCTCCGGAATTATACTGATACATAGCTAATACGAAGCAATTTCTATACACTTTAGTTCCAGGAAGTCGTCTTTAACATGGCGTCATCTATTGATGTGTATTTATAAACTACAAATAATATTAAGTGAACTATTTTAAGAAGAATCCTCCAACTCGCTTCATAGCGTAGTGGTAAAGAGTCTGACTGAGTCTGACTATAAATCGAAAAGATCTTGCATCGAATCCAGGCGGTTGCACATAAGAGAAATTAACTTGAAATACGTACAGTGTATTATGATGTTGTAGATAACAATAATGTTTTATTTAACTGACAGTGCTAAGACCATTTGGCTTCTCTTCCACTTAAGTAGATAAAGAGAGAGAGAAAAAGTAGAGGAGAATGAGGGGAAAGAAGATAAAAGAAAGAAACGATAAAAATATTACTGTAATTTCTTATGACAGAGTAAAGTAAACCCCATAATTTCAAGCATTTCCCATTGTGAGCATGAAAGCAGGATAGGCCTATGTAAAGCAACGGCGTAATATGGTAATTACCGACTGTCATTGTTAGAAGTGCGTCAGGGCTATTTGTTTATTTTCGTCATTGGTAAGTAAATATTTAGGTTCTTGTTTTTTATGTGACAACAATGAAAGTGCTATTTACGTGGCACAGTATTTGTTAAATATTTGTGATTTCTTATACTACTGTAGTAATATTATGTGCAATTGTTACGAGCATGATGTAACAACAAACCTTTGGGGTTGGTTGGCTCACATTCGTTATGGTGATGTGCCAACCAGCCCCAGTTTAAATAATTATTTGTAACTCGTTTCACATACATAATTGAAGCATAATTTCTTTTCCATATTGAAGGTGATACTGCGTACCAAGGAAAGGGACAAAATAACAGTGACAGGTGCGACGAGAGTCAAATTGCCAAGACAGACTGCAAACGACTTAAATGAGGTAAGTGCATCCAAGGCTGACACTCTAAGGAAAAAAATAAAATTTTTTCTCTATTATGAGCCTGTAAATTGTTTGACAGTGATGATACAAGAATTGGGGCTTTCTACAGCACTCGTCACTGAAGGGCTTTTCTGACGAAAAGTATGGGAAAATGATCTAATTTTCAGAGAGAAAATGTGAAGAATTCGTTTAAGATGTCAGTTGGCTTAAAAATGTGTTAGAAAATAAGTAAAATTTGGAAAGAATTGATCGGTGTAGGTGACTTAATAGTGATTATTTAACACGTGAAATAAAGAAGTACAACACTTCAAAATGAACGCGAGACGCACATTTTACTTTCCTTAGTATATGCAAGGCATACCAAAAGCCTAAACTAACATAACCTAACCTAAATTGTCACAGATTTGTATATGCAAGGCATACCGGATACTTAAACTAACCTGACCTAATCTGTCATAGATTCCTGAACCATAGAACTTAGAAAAATACGATTTGGAAGTTTCAGTGGCGTGTGCTATAGAAACGTCAAGGATTGTAAAGAAACTTGCAATCTGGATCTGAGTTATATTAATCAGAATTAGTTATAGGAAGTATGTACACTTTCTATTATTCTTTGAAAATGACAAGTCATTTGCACCATTAGCTGACATACAAAAAATCACAATGTTCCAAAGGCTGTCGTAAAGATGTTCCTTAAGCTAACTCGTTAATATAATTCTATTAAATAATGATTGAAATTTGAACAGTGATTTTCGATAGAATTTGAGAGATCAATCATCTTGAAATGAGACAATTTAAGTCAAAGTCAGTTTTAGTATATGGAAATATATTTTTAAATATTATAATCAATTTCATATTGTACAATATGAATGAGAAATCATTTGATTGCGTGTTTAATGTGTCCTCATGAGAATTGCCAGATGATATTGATTCTTGATATAGTAGAGGAGGCAAGACCTGTCCTGTGACCTTATGTGCCGTGGCTATATCATCAATGGGTATGGAGAGGGAAGATAGGTTTTAGCGATTATGAAAGTAAACTTTCTTTCTGATAGTTCATTCTTTCTCCTCTCCCACAGCTCACATGCTAGGTCTTGTCTCCTCATCTATAGTGAGAATCACGTAAGAGTAGTTCCTAAAAGTCTAATTTGGCCGTCTCTTCAGTGTTGCCAACTAATACCGGTACCAGATATCACCAAAGAGAGTAAAATCACAATGCTACGTACTGAAATAATAATAGTAATAATAATAATAATAATGATAATAATATAGTGTTAACAATAACAATGTTTTGCTTATTTACCACATCTCATCTTTTCGTTGCGATGTGTTTCCTAAATGGTTCAATAATTTATTTATAAAATAGTATATTTTCCTTCTGCACTTCTCGCTTATTATGTTGGTAATTAGGATTAGTATGATCTAATATTACAATTTATTTTGTCAGGCAACATGACATTTATTGCTTTGATTAAAGAATTTACTATTCATGAGACCTAACCTAAAAATGTATTTGCTTACTTGCATTTTCATCAGTTTGCTTTACTGTAAAGCGAAATAATTGCTGCCAACATAACAAAAAATAATTGCCAGTTGTAGCATTTGTCAGTACCCAAATTCGAGACGAAGTTGGTAAAAGAAAATTCAACCTGAGTGCTAGAAAATCACTATAATCCTATAGCATAATTTGTAATAATGGAAAAATGGTTAGGTTTCAGCCTAGGGGTATTAAGTAAGCTGATCCGGACTATATACAGTTATTATCTTCTCCTTCAGATTTTAGCACTACATTTATTAGTCAAAGGAGTTGTCTAAAAATTCCACAATTATTCTCTTTCTGTTATTTCTCCTCCTTTTGTTTTTCTTCTTTTGGCTTCTTATTTGCCTCCTGTTTGTTTCTTCTTTCTTTCTTTCCTTTTCCTAATTTTTGTTTCATCCTCCTCCATTAGCAAGGTATTATTTCCATTCATTTCACTTCACAATTGATGGTACCTTCTCACATCTAATCCTATGTGTACTAAAATATTTAGGCCAAAATAATGCTCTCTGAAGGAGAGTTAGCATAGTTTTCGAAGTACTAGGACTAGATATCAATGAGGGCTGATTGTCCATTACAAACCTACTGTTGTAGATACTTCTACTTTATTCTGTTTTTGTTTATGTTCATTTCTCTCTCCCAATTCTGTTTATCCGTCTCTGCAGTTTCTTCCTCCCCATTCTGTTTATCTTCTTCTCTGCAGTTCTCTCATTTTGTTTTTCCTTGTGTACAGTTTTTTTGCAGGCTCCTATGGTTTTTCACGTAACTGTACTTGGCATCGGAAAGAGTTGTTGTGTATCCCTCCGAAAAAGGCTCGATTTTCTTGGGCATTGCTACTGTGATACACCGTGCACTCTGATTATATGAAATCACTCACTACTGGTCTGTCACCTCTCGCCGCAATTCAGCTGTCGGTGTGATTCTTGTCGCACATGACGTCATTCAAATTCGTTATCAGAGATCGGAAGCAACCCTCTTTAGGATTTAATATTATTTTTGTTATAGGGTATATTGTTCAGTTTACACTTATCACATTATAAATAATGAATTACAATAATTACATCATTGATTAAATAATATATTTTAAGACAAGTGCTTTCGCCTTACGGCATCATCAGGTCTCTTATTGACATAACTTAGGATACATTATAACCAGACATCGGATTCTAGGGCAAATGCCTATTTTGTTTCTTTAGGAGAAAAGTAAAAATAATTATTAATATTTGTGTTTCATGGAAATTGAAAGGTATTCAAAGAGTTTTATAGTGCCCTAAAATGCCCTAAAACGGTTATTAGAGCCTAATTTGTTAATATTCGCCTAAAAATGCCTAACTCACTGTAAAGTTTCGAATTTTACTCTTACTTTTTATAATTTATACATGCATTCACTGCGAAATTTAAGGCATTTAAAAAGTGGAAAGTTTGCTTCACACCGGCCATGAAACCATTGATAAAGGAAACAAAATGTTTTGAATCTCACGACACTCGCAATAGATTTCACCGAATTTAACATGTTTGGAGGCATAAATGCCGACAAAGAACCAACCTTAGTTTCGAAGCAGGCAACAATCACAACATGTGCTGCTACCGATTCAGAGATATACTATACTATAAAAATGACTGTTTTCGGTCTGAAACCGATTAGCTGTACTGCCCTTCAGAGTGTCATAAAATCACAATTTTTGGAGAAAGAGTGTTTTTGAAATATTTATGAAAAGTCGTAAAACTGCGAATTAGTAGGGTAAACCGTTACAAAATATTTAAAAGAATGGCCCTCCTAGTGTTAACACTACCAGGAAATGCAACAATAAGTGGAACTTTGTATTTTTGTCCAATTGAATCTCAATAACAACGGTTCATTTGAATGCTCGTTAACAGTTGCTCTTTCCCTCACCTTATTTGTGTTGAGAAGTTTTGAGCGGTAGGACGTTTTCCTGTGAAGTTTAACGCGATAATGCCGAAAAATATAAGTGCAAAATCTACATTGATCCGGCAATGGCTAACAGAATATTCAGAATTCACTTATGATGGAAAAATAATATTCTGCAAGATTTGTAGCAAACAGGTATGTAACAATAGTTGAAATATATAAATTCTATTAATTTTAATGAGTAGGCCTATAATATTTATACATTGACTGAGCTATCCTGAGGTATAATTCTTTTTAAGACCACTACACTTTAACCTTTTAAATTACGATAGTTAAAGTATTTGCAAATCATTAAAATTTTGATTGTTCGAACCCACTAGCTTTGTGATAGAAATACGGCAATACAAAATTAGGATTATTTTTAGATTTCGCAAGAAAAGAAGTGCCACCTAAAGCAGCATGTGCAAGGAGCGGCTCATAAGGCTAAAGCTCAGCAGAAAAATCAACTGCAACAAACTTTACTAACACAGCCTATTTCATCCAATCTCAGCAGCAATTTCTATTCTGATTTAACCAGAGCGTTTGTTGCTGCTAACATTCCCTGGAATGCAATTGAAAATACGGTTTTAAGACAGTTTTTACAAAAATACTGCAAACAAAATATCCCATCTGAGTCGACCCTAAGAAAAAATTACTTAGACAGAATATACAATGAAACTTTAGCTTCCATTCGGGAGGATATAGGTGATTCTTACATATGGGTCTCTGTGGATGAAACCTCAGATCCTATGAATAGGTATATAGCAAATATGGTAGTAGGAAAACTTAGTCCTGATGGACCTTCGATTCCACACCTCGTATGTGTTAAGGAACTTTAGAAAGTGAATAGCCAAGCCATTGCTTATTTTGTAAATAAAGGCCTACAGTCTTTATACTCAAGTAATATAGACGATTCTAAAGTTCTGTTGTTTTGTACTGATGCTGCCTCATACATGGTTGCTGCAGCTCCACTTCTTAAAACATTTTATCCTAACCTCACGCATGTAACCTGTCTAGCACATGGCCTTCACAGGGTTTCTGAAACAATCCGGAATGAATTTCCTTTGTCAATTCGTTTATTTCTAACACAAAAAATGTTTTTGTAAAGCCCCCATCCAGGATTTCAATATTCAGAGAGAACTTTCCAGATATCCCACTCCCACCTCAGCCGGTTGTTACACGATGGGGAACCT
The DNA here is from genome assembly GCF_040183065.1 of Periplaneta americana. Classification (NCBI taxonomy): domain Eukaryota; kingdom Metazoa; phylum Arthropoda; class Insecta; order Blattodea; family Blattidae; genus Periplaneta; species Periplaneta americana. The sequence continues at coordinate 66,950,425 of NC_091122.1, forward strand.
GGATTCAGTCAGTGGTGTATTATTCTAAGTATTCTAAAGAAGTGGTCACAGTTATTGATAAATTACCTGAAACTGATAGTGCAGCGTGTGTGAAAGCAGTGAAAGATTGTCTGAATGACTCACGAGTGAAAAACGATATTGCCTACATAACATCAAACTTTTCTTTCATACCTGCAAGCATTGAACAATTAGAACGTGAAAAACAATCTCTTTGTAGCCAAATAGCAATAGTAAAGGAAGCTCAAGTGAACATACATTCTGCTTTGGGCGAAACTGGGAAAAAAGTTAAAAATAAGTGGGACAACGTATTAAATAAGAATGTAGGATTTTCATTGTTGGAAAAAGTATCAAGAGTGATATCGGGGGAAAGTGTAAATGTTCCAGTAAGTATTGATGTTTCTATTGTACCTAATTTAAAATTTGCGCCTCTCACATCAGTTTCGGTTGAAAGAAGTTTTTCTGCTTTCAAAATGATTCTCAGTGACAAAAGGCAAAGGTTAACTGTGGAGAATTTAGAAAAAATTCTGAAAATTCTGGTGGTGTACTGTGCAGATAATTATAATAAAGTCTGAGCATGGAACTGAATTTCAATAACTTAAAATGAGTAATCTTGAAATCAATAATCATTATTTCATTAGTTTCAATATATTAAATTTGTGCAGCTCTGTTTATAAATATAATATAGTATTCTTTTTTAATGTTTAAACATACTTTTTTTTGTGCGTATTTTAGTGTATAACTAAAAATTTCAGTGAAAGAAATAAGTATGATACCTTGATGTGCCTAAAATGCCTATTTTCATTAAAATAGAGCCTAATTTTACAAATTTTGAGCTTATTTTAGGCGCCTAAAACTGCAATTTTTTGTGCCTAAAAATCCGATGTCTAATTATAACGTATCTGGTAATAATATGGAACATGCATAAGATCAACTTTGCAACAAATATTGAAGTTCTAGACAAATTGAAAAAAAAAATCTTTTAGAAGGTGTTTGGACATATAAGCAATTTCGTGAGGTATTGTGCTCTTCACTGATTTTTCTGATATACAAAGTAGAAAGACTATGTACGATATTACAATATTATGTACTGTAGAAAGTTTGTCATATGAATGTTTGTTAAAATGCCTAAAATACAATTAAAAATACATACTTAATAAAATAGATTTTGATACATAACTCTTAAAATATATAGAATTATGACTGTAAGGTATGACATACTGACAATTGTTATCGTTTTTGAGTAGAAGAATTAGTAAAACATACTTGATTATATATCTAACATTAAAGGTTACAGACGAATTTTAGTTTGGTCGTAATTTTGTAGGTGGACGTTAAGATGCATTAAAATATCTGAAACAAGATATAATATTATGTTTTAATTTATTGAATGCAAAGTTGCTATATATATAAAGTCATGTGAATAACTTGCGAAGATGTTGTTTATTCACCAGGGATTTATTTATATAGGCCTATCTTTATTGAAGTATGTACACTTGTACATAATTCCCTAAAAATTATTCAAATAACATACTTAATTTTTCTTTAAAATTTCAGGCAGGGCAAGCTGCCGCAGAAACACCTCTCGCTCGAAGGAGAAGGGTAAGTCAAGTGCACGATTTATTTTGTTTTTTAAGTTTCCAAAAATATTCTTGCTGCTAAAACTCGTCCTACTCCAATTCCTCAAATTTTGTCAGAGATCTTTCACTATACAAAAGTTTGTAACTCAGTGTTCAAAATGTGACAATTTGTCGTAATTATGTACTATGAAATATTGCAGAGTATTCTAGTATTAGGCAGTACATCTCACTTGGCGATATGTGTCAAAGGAAGAACAATAATTGTTTATATATATTTGAAGTCTGATTAGTGTAACATCACGGTCTAGTATATATACTATACAGTCACCAAGCTTGAGTTTTAAGGCTACTAGGAACAATAGACTGTATCGGTACTATTTTGCATTGTCTGTGATGAGGCGATAATAGCGATCCTAGTGGTCAGCAACTATCTATGGATGCATATTTACTACGTATTGAGCTTCATGACTGTATATACTAGACTGTGGTAATATGTTACAAGTCAGCGATGTATGCAATGGATGGGAAATGAACTGGCCACCCTACCCCATTAACTCCTGGCTTAGTTGCCTTATGAGTGATGCCGTATTGCTGTCACGTATGAGGTTCGGACTTGTCTTCGGACAGTTGCCTATACAACAAACAACCAACATACACAATGACAATGTCAAAAGAATGTGAAAAGCATTTATTCTCCTGTCTTTTATAAGCATTTGTGTTTAATTATACGCAGTGTTAATGGTGGAAATAAGCATGTAGCAATTTTAATTTCTTTATTTATCCTATTGGTCGTCTTTAGGAAGTGCAGTTACAGTACCGAATTGCAATGTACTACAAGATACATTCTCAGTGTCTCAAATGTAAATCTTTTACGGTTATCAGCCAAACAAAGTTTGTACTGTGAAAAGCTGCGCTCTACGTCGCATGACGTGACAGGAGCAAAACGAAAAAACCTAACATCATCGCAGTCTCTAGGAGACAGTCTTTTATTCTCGGGTGACTTTATATCCACTAATTTCCTGTTTATGTTGCACAATGTTCCACATCCGTTATTTTTATATAAAATTGATTTCCACTTCTATTTTACACGTTCAGTAACCGGTGTACTTGGTGTCTCATTAATTCTCTATGTCATTTCCTCAACTAATTTGAGGGCTTCCGGCATCTCTTGCTCTGACTTTTCTAACCGTGTAATAGTTTCAGACACAGTTTGAAAATAGGTTTGTATGAAAACCAAATTATTCGTCAGTACCTTCAAATCCAGAGCGTTTTTCTTTGCGTATTTGTTGGCATTCATTCTACAGTGCCCCCACCCACAATACGCTTTACCACTATACTCAGTACGACGATATGCGGATTTCCCACTGAACTGCTCTATTGGGTCCGAAGTCTCGAAGCCTATAAAATCAGTGGTTTTCCCAAAACACGCTGTGTAATGTTTCGTATAAACAATTTCAATCTCGAAAGGGGAGCAAAAACGAGCAAAACTGTATTAGAAATTTTTTGTACGAAATATCTCAAAGTGTAACCCCCTGTATGTATTTGTCGAGTCAAAAACCCTGATAAAGCTGATATTTAACCCTTGTGGTGAATTTCGGTGAAGTCCGGAGGACCTAATTAGTCAAATCTGCTCTCTTCACCTCCACGCTAGGACCCCGTGGGAACTTTTATTTACATGGACATAGGCTCTGGGTGGGGAAGAAAATAACTCACAGAAAGTGGGGACAAAGATAACAGATGTATTGTGATCTGTGAAATGTTCGTTCTTGGCTGTTTCATTGATTATATGATTGTAGAGTGGTCTATAGGCCTACATTAAGACTATAATTTAATTCGTTTCATCAGTATACATTTTAAATAAGATTATATATTTTCAAAGAAACATATTGTTATTGTTTCCCCCCCCCCCCATATTGAGAAACAAAGAAATGGTGTTTCAAGGATTGCTAGCAAGAGTGAAACATTATTTGTGTTTAAATTTATGACCCATGAAACTATTATTGTCATAGATATGAACAGGAAAAGCACATGTTTCTGTTCCCCCCCCCCCCACAGTTGTTATTGTTTTCCCCACATATTGAGAAACGGAGAAAGAGTGTTTTATTTTCTTTAGACCATTGTTTCTATGTATTATATATTAAGGTAAATTGAAATATTTAAGCTCATACTTGTTCATATTTTCCAACCACAACAGTATTTCAACTTTATATCAAAGTATGGGTTTTGTTATTTTCTTTCCCACCCAGATCCTAGTTGTAAAGACAGCATTAAATCACGTACCATGACTCGAGTGGCCGCTTTTTGACTTCACACTGTTTCCATGAACGACAAGTAGAGTGACGTCACTCACTCACCCACCCTTACACCGTCTCTCTGTGTTCTTGTATATACCCATAGAAATGTTAACGTGTTACAGTGTGAAGATCGTCTTCATTAGAATATTTCTGTTTTGTACAAGTTCGAGTTCTGAAAGTACAGGGTCTTTCATAAGTAACAAGTCTATCGAAAAATTAACTGTTTTGGATAATTTTTTGAAATGATGTCCATCCTCACGAGAAAGAACCCTTCCCGGTGCCGTACAGTCGATTTGAAAACAAACGCTACCGCCCCTCGCCGCCAGAGCTATTAAACGAAAAAATGGTTAGTGTTTTAAACCTTTATTAAGACATATAAATCTAAAAACAGCTTCAATTGTTGACAAATTATGGTGTACATTTTTCAAAATGTCTTCCGTTCTGCTGAATGCACAGATGTAAGCGACGTATCAACTCTTCATGGACTGTGGTGAGCATCTCCGACGTAACCATTTGTATCGTGTGTTCAATTCGTTCCACTAATTCAGGAATGGTGCGTGGCTTAGTCGCATAGACACGATGCTTGATGAATCCCCAGAAAAAGAAGTCCAGGGGAGTCAAATCAAGTGATCGCGGAGGCCAACGGATTGGGCCTGTGTGACCGATCCACCTGCCTGGAAACACTTCGTCTACGGAATAAACAATTCGAGCGACACTGTTTCCAAGTTGAAACCAGACAGAAAATTTTCTCTTCTGCAATAACGTTAAGCGGCTGCGTGGCATTTTATCATTCCAGTCTATCACAACAATGTTTATTGGCATGGCCGTGTGCCATTATCCTTGGTGTATAGAAGGCTGTGCTCCAGGTCAGTTTAAGTCCTTGGCGTATAGAAGGTCATGCTCCAGGTCATTTTAAGTTAGCATCAAATGCACATTACACATGGATAAGTAGCTTCCTGGCGGCGGAAGGAGAGATGTTTGTTTCCAAATCGACTGTGCGGCACCGAGGAGGTTCTTTCTTGTGAGAATGAACATCATTTCAATAAATTATAAAAAATAGTTGATTTTTCGATAGCCTCGTTACTTATTAAAGACTCTGTATTAATACCCTTCCAGTCAGGTATTGACAAGAAGAGACTACTTCAATGGGTGACTGTCACTTTGAGGAATTATTGGACAGCTATTGACTCTGGCAGTCCTCAATGGTACCAACCAGACTCGCAAAGACTTAATACAATATAGACCTACTAAGAAGATTACGAGTAATAAAAAGCATTGGAATATTATTTCAGTTCCAGTGATGTTTTTCTTCATTTTTTATAATAGTTTATCTTCTTTTCATAGATGAACGCTAGAATAAGTCAGAGGAGAGGTGAAAAGAAAAAGAGTGTAATACAAATATATCAAGGCGCAATATGTTCGTGCACTGAACCAGCGGCTAAGTTATTAACTGTAAGTAACTCTGTAGTATACTTAGGTCATAGTATATGTTGCTTACAAACTTTTTATAACTGCTGCAACAGAGGCATTTCATATGATAAACATTCATTGCAGTGAGCTTCTAAACAATATAATTACTAGAGACCACAGAATTTCGCGTTAATTTTGAAAAGAAAATGCAATAAAAGTATTATATTTCGTATAAATTGGAAAAGAATTTTTACGTGAAAAAATAACGTTATATTATGTATTAGGGGTCAAAATAATGACAAAAGTTTCTATACATAAATTTATTCTACAGTAGGCTGCATATTAAATTTAAAGACAACTTTACAACACAGAAAAAAACATTATTTGTATTTTGTTTACACCGAAACCGAAAATTACCAAAACATTTAGGTTACAGATTTGTTAGTAGTATAGATTAATTCAATTCAATTCAATTCAATTCAATTCAATTTATTAAGCCATTAAACATATAGTGATAGTACGATGAAAGAGTAATGGAACGGAGAAAAATTCTCTCCGGCGCCGGGATTTGAACCCGGGTTTTCAGCTCTACGTGCTGATGCTTTATCCACTAAGCTACACCGGATACAACTCCGACGCCGGTCAGAATCGTCTCAGATTAAGCTCCAACTCTTGGGTTCCCTCTAGTGGCCGCCCTCTGCACTACGTCATAGATGTCTATGAACGCAGGACCGAAGTCCACACATGTGCTGAGGTGCACTCGATATGAGTGACTAGTTGGCCGGGATCCGACGGAATAAGCGCCGTCTTAAATCACGGAGTGATTTACGCATATCATATAAATAATATATATAGTGATAGGCTTCGTCACAAAAAGAAGCATACATTTTAAAATACACATATAATTGAAAACAGTAATTAGAATGAAAACACATAACATTTTGAAACTCTAAAATTAATGAAAACATTTCATTCTTATGTAATAATTGTACCTAATCTAAATAACTTTATTTATTAAAAAACAATTTCGTATGAATTTATGTTAAGAAACTCATCTACAGAGTAGAAAGGATTAATTAAAAGCCAATCATAAAATCTAGCTTTGAAACTATTGGTTGGTAACTTATAATATTGACTGGAAAGCTTATTATATAAATCCATCCCCATGACAGAAAAATGTATACTAGTTTTATGTAATCTACAGTATGGAATATTAATTTGTTCACTATTTCTAATTTCATGATCATGTATATTGGCTATTAATGAGTAATTGTCTATATTTTGTCGAGTGTAAAGGACTAGGTCGTATATATATATATATATATATATATATAAGTTTATGACAGTTAATATCTGTGATTGTTTGAAAAGAGGTCGACAATGTTCAAGATAGTTTGATTGACATAGAATTCTAATGGCTTTCTTTTGCAAAATCAAGACACTCCCAATTTTGCTACCATTTCCCCAGAAAATTAAGGCATACCTAATTATCGACTGAAAGAATGAAAAGTAGGTACATCTTAAATAATTTTGGGAAACACAAGTCACTAATTTCTTTAATAAATATATTACTCTTGATAATTTTGTGCATATATATTCGATATGTTTTTCCCATGTTAAACTGGAGTCTATAAAAAGTCCTAGAAATTTGGTATAGTTTTGTATGTTGTCCTTTTTTATTACATGATTTAGGGTAAAAGTTATGTTGATAGTCGTTTCTTGATTAAGCAAAAAACCATTAGATTCAAACCATAAAGCCATCTGTGATAGAATATCATTGGTTAGAGCATGTAATTCATTCAGAGTAGAGCTAGAACATAAGAATGTAGTGGCATCAGCAACACAGATCAGCAGAATATGTAGTTCAGTGATATCTTTTGAACATTTATTATTACAATGTTTTTTTGTTTCTTTTCATAGCTTTACCAAGAAATTGACGATTCCATTAAAACGGACCGAATGGTTGCATACTTGATGATCACCAGTATGGTAAGTACTTCTTCGGTACACGTAGAACACAATGTATGTTGCTTAAAGGCTTTCCATAATCGTTGTAATACTGAATATTCACGTGGAAAGCTTTATTGAAATTAATTTCAAGCAATATATTAAATTGTACTTTTTAGAATAGAGATTTTCATATCAGTTTCGGAATTGTATTCCAATAAGAACATTTTTATTCCGCTTCCACAAGTAAATAGGTGTGCATTATTGTCTCCTTTTTACCTAATCTCCTAACTTCACAATCCTTCATTGATACAGATGTTCTCCTTAGTTATAATTTGTCATTTGAACGTAATTTCATTCAACTTTTCTTTGACAAAGATGCATATGACAGCGGAATTAAAATAATATCCTCTTTGTCTTTCAATATAAAGATGATGATTAGAAGAAACAGAGCATTTCTTATGACCAACATTGCAAACGTGTCATAGACGTCATAGTGGTATATTTGTAAAACACTATATTCCTTTCAGGTAGGCCATATTATTGTGCAAAGCATTGCCGTGCATCTGGACAAAATTCACCCCATTTTCTGATCTCAAAGTTTGCATGCACTTGTTATTTCTGAATCCCGTTTAAGGCCCTCTATTTCTTCTTTAGTTGTACAGTACATTTAGAAGGTAATACACTGTTGAGAAATGATCGACTAAAAAAAAAAAAAAAAAGTGTGATGTTGCAGCATATATTAGTTCCAATCTAAATCCTAAACATATATATATATATATATATATATATATATATATATATATATATATGTCTCCCCTGGAAACTACTCGTTTGACGGAAAACCGGAAATTCTGTTTGTAGATATTCAAGCGATTTAAAAAAATCATATAAACCTCCAAAAATAAAATATGATGTCGAAGAAATTGAAAGATCCTACATATCAGCCAGAACCTCAATCAAAAGTAATTACAATTATAATTTGTAGTGCTTCTGCAAAAGTCGCAAGAAAGAAGTCATTTGGAGAACTCCAACTCAAGGAGTAAGAATCCTCTGCTTAAAGGCGTAACATTAAATACCGTAGACAGGCAAGACCAAGCTACACTACATCAAATCGTAGCACAGAAGAAACATGGCGGATGCTGGAAGCTGAACACATTTCAATACGTATCATTTTAATTGTTATTGTCCAAAGTAGAGATAAGAATCGTTTTTATCGAAAGACAATTAACTGGCATAGAATGCAAATACATAATAATCAATAATTAATACTGTAGTTATTATTCCATGTATTGTGGGTCCCTATCACCACGGCATGGCGAGTCCTCAGGTTGCGGATAGAGGGGACGGCCTCCAGATATGGAGGGTAGCTGCGAATATATTGAATAAGCAGTCGTGGACAGCCGATAAGGGGTGGTCCTCCAGCTTGGGGGTTGGGCGAAGGGCTAACAACCCATCACCGCAAAAAACACCTTGTTACGAAACCTAACAGTAAGCCTCGGAATGGGACTGATTCTCCGGCACGACCACAGCAAAGGAAAAATGTTATAAAAAAAACGAAATGGAACTATAAAAATTGGAGATTTATCTTTCGAAGAGGTGGAAAAATTCAAACATCTTGGAGCAACAGTAACAAATATAAATGACTCTCGGGAGGAAATTAAACGCAGAATAAATATGGGAAATGCGTGTTATTATTCGGTTTAGAAGCTTTTGTCAGCTAGTCTTCTGTCAAAAAATCTGAAAGTTAGAATTTATAAAACAATTATATTACCAGTTATTCTGTATGGTTGTGAAACTTGGACTCTCACTTTGAGAGAGGAACAGAGATGGGCTGGACATGTAGCACGTATGGGCGAATCCAGAAATGCATATAGAGTGTTAATTGGGAGGCCGGAGGGAAAAAGACCTTTAGGGAGGCCGAGACGTAGGTGGGAAGATAATATTAAAATGGATTTGAGGGAGGTGGGATATGATGGCAGAGACTGGATTAATCTTGCTCAGGATAGGGACCAATGGCGGGCTTATGTGAGGGCAGCAATGAACCTCCGGGTTCCTTAAAAGCCAGTAAGTAAGTAAGTTATTATTATGAAAATTCACAATAAATCTAGGAAGTAACACCGTATATAAAAGAAATAAAATATGAATTAGATCTATCATTTTAGAAAATCAGGGAAGAATTATACGTAAAAACAGCCTGTGAATGAAATATTCTTCAATATTATTTCACCATTAAAACGTTGAAACATGCAATGTAGGATTAATAAAACTACTATACTTACCTTTATATACACATATATTAAACTATATTTAATACAATATAGGCCTAATTAAACTATTTTACTAAGAAAACTTATAGAGATCTACAAACACTTAAAAAATGTAGTTTCACATTACCATATTACTTGGAGTTAAATTTACAAACAATATTAGAGATTTATTAATTTGTCATACAGAATTTATCTGTAATATTGATACTGAATATCTGAGGAGAAAAATTCGCTCGGTCAGAGCGCTTGGTACGTAGAACCAAGGACCCGGGTTCGATCCCCGGCGCCGGAGCGAATTTTTCTCCTCAAATATTAAGTATCAATGTTACAGATAAATTCTGTAGGACAAATTAATAAATCTATAATATTCTCTTAGCTAGCAGTGCATAAAACTGTGGATTCCCGGCAACAAGTCTCTCAGCTGAGTGCGCTCCTAGTACAATGGCAGTTGACAATGAATATATACGTCAACATAATTATATGCCTAACTTGGAGTCAGGCCATAAAGGGAAACATCGAAGGAGGAGTGTTCGATCCGGTGCTGTGGATTAAATTCGGCGTAGCTCAGAGGTCAGAGCGCTTGGTATGTAGAACCAAGGACCCGGGTTCGATCCCCGGCGCCGGAGCAAATTTTTCTCCTCAAATATTAAGTATTTACAAACAATGTCAAATCCTAATTTGTTCATCATTTCCAAATTTCAATACACCAGTTGTTAGTTTTAACATTGTGTCAGCCTTCATATTCTTCACAGGAAAAAGACCAATCACATCTTCAAAATCAGATTATAATGAAGAGTACATGAAAACTCGCATAGTACCTGCTAAATAGATATGTGAACTATGTTCAGCCATTCCATAAATTCTATCAGCTTTGTATGAAAGCTGGAAATTCATATAATATTCTAAATTTAACAGAAGAAATACTGAAATCAGAAGTAAACACTGAAATGCTGAAACAATTGTCTTTAGAGACAATTAATATTAGGTACCCTCCACAAAACTGGCTTCATTTATACACCGACGGATCCTTGATCTCCAGAGAACAAGGTGCCGGTGCAGGTGTTACGTACTGTCTCTTCTCACTTTATAGATCTCTTGGATATGGAACAACAAGTTTTGATGGTGAAATCATTGCAATAAGTGAATGTCTCAGGAATCTTCTATGCCACATCAATAAATTTAAGAATGCAGTTATATTGTCAGACTCCAAAGCAGCTATTCTATCAATCGTCTCTAAACACACACCTTCATCTCAAACAGCAGAAATAACTAAAATGCTCTCTTAATTATTATCACTCAATAAAAGAATTGTATTCCAATGGATACAATCCCAGTGTGAAATCCTGGGAAACGAGAATGCGGATGCTTTAGCAAAGAAGGGCAGCACTGCTACTTACAGACCTGTTACTAAATCTACGTATTACTCTGTGAAGAGATTTATTAAATCTACATACTTAGACTTCAACAAACAAAATTTGATAACTCAATCCCAAGGGAAAAAATGGAACTCTCTGCATCAAAATCCACAGTTAATTCCCGATTTACCACGAAAATCGTCTGTAGTTGCATTTAGATTGGCAACAGGCCATGATTGTTTGGCCAAACACCTGCATAGAATTGGAATATATCAGTCCCCTAACTACCCATTGTGCAACTCAAACCAAGAAATGGATTCGGAACACCTCAAAATCTGTGCTTCATTGGCTAGTCATGATAATATCTTTGAAAAATATTGGAGTGCAAGAGGTCAAATGACTTTATTGTCAAACGCCTGGCATTAGAAAACAACAACAACAACAACATATAATATATCTCATCTCACATCACTGCAACCAATTTTTCACGATCTTGAAGAAATTTATTATTTTCTTTGACAAAAACTTATCGGGAAGGTCCTATGCCTGGGCAAAATATCGTAAATACCTCAAAAGACAAAATTTATTTATTAAAATTGTCCAATTCCATCAACTGGGACAAATAACTGGCTTTAATTTTCTAAAGCGGCGTGCTTACCACTGTAGTAATATTGGGACCAATTTCACTAAAATATTTTCTCAAATAGACTGGGTGAGGTTAACGTAATGACATTTGAGTGTCTGAATAAATAATAAGCACTAGGAAATTAATATGAAAGAGCTATAGACCACACTAAGAATTCTGTAGAACAACGCACTTGACTTTCCTCACTAAGTTCTAGTTCCTCTGCTGCAAATTTTAACTTATTTTATGCTCGACCATGCCGAAATGTAGTAATTATACACCTGGTAGCAGTCCTTTAATGAATGTCATTAAAGTACACCTATTCATTAAAGTTCAGGTTTTCGATTATTCTCGGATATGCAATCGAAAGACAACGAGGGAAACGTCACGGAGGCTGGAAATCCAATACTGTCGCAGAAGGTTATGTTCTGTTAGTATAATAATTAGCGTTAATTGTAAATAATATTCAAATAAATTCAATTTGTCATCTCGTTTTTCCATAAATTCTACCAGCTTTGTATGAAAGCTGGAAATTCATATAATATATCTCATCTCACATCACTGCAACCAATTTTTCACGATCGTTTTTCAATTCTAAATCAATTTCCAGGTTATATCAAAATTAGTTCATGTTATTCTCTAGATTATATCAAGGTCAATGACATTATTGTTCCTCGCAAAAAATCAATGCTTTCGCGTCTGCGCACATCTCACAATTTACGAGCTAGGCACAAGGTCACTTCCGCTCTTCAGTCAGATACGAATAAAATGAATACTAAGATGACTCACCTCAGTTTCAAATTTACTCCACCAATTGCATTTCAAATCTTCTTGTCCTTCAGATTCCAAAATCAACTTAAATTGTTCACTTTGCAATGAAAGGTTTTTATGAAAAACTGGAACAACCAAAGCATTTGTGACTTTAAAATTTACTGGAATTGTTGCCACATCACTAATTTACAGTTTATAAAACAGAATATATCGTCATTTCCCATAACTATGATCCTAAGCCCAGTCCATGATACAACCATTCAAATTTTGTACTCCATAACGTAGTACCTCGTTTATCTACATTTTTGCTGTACTGCAGCTATCTACGAATGGTCTATGTCACTTCTACAATGTTCTTTGAATGGTTATATCGTGGATCACAGGACCGTAGTTATGGGAAATGACGGTAGTCATCTTTCTCACTAACAAGAAAAGGATTTTCTTTTTTCTCGCATTTCACTTTTCACGTGACTTCATTATTTTCACATCACTGTCTACAAGTTTCTTCGTCTCTCTGTTGTATTTGCTGGTCATGTATTTCGGAATGTTTTCTTTGTTCTGGAAATTTTACAGTCAGATAAGAAGGTTGTTTTGGAAAAATAATGTGTAAGCATCATTTGTTAGTTTAGGTGTTTTATTCGAGGCACACGAATTCTATCACCAATTTTCATAGGAATTACACCTTCCCTCAAAACACAGTTTGCATCAGAGTTATTAATACAAACCACACTATTACTATTATTTTGGTTTCGAAGTTTTCTAGATGGATACACCTAACCCATTTGTGCCTTAATGTAGGGTCTTTCGGAAATCTAAATATTGCGATGTGTGAAGCAGTAATTCCATAATTGGACTTGTAACCAGAGACACAACATTCACGACCCATTTAATCCTAATTTATCACTCACACAATCACAAAATAAAGCATTGCATAATCACACTTCAGGCAGCAGACACTGAAAAAAACAAACACAAATAAAACATTACACTGTTTACCAAACAAACTCCATGTGAGAAACATGCCGAGACCATACAGTCTCCAGCTTCAGCCATATTGTACAGTATCAATATATGGGCTCAGGTCTGATATATTGTAGTTGGTCTTGAATCAGGCGCCAGAATTATAGACATCCAACAAGGAAAACTCGGTGCGCAGAAACCAGCGGGCGTGACTGTCTCGCGCAAATGACGTATGCTCCCGTTTACAGCATGCTCTCACGCCTACTGCAGGGGAGTAAGAGGGGTATAGCATGCGCGCCGCGAGGAGTCCGAGCTGAGTTTTGTTTGTAGGATACCTATAGTGCGAAGGATTCGTCAGATCTTGTGTAGTGGCTAGATATAGGCATCCGAGAAGGAAAACTCAGTGCGCAGAAACCAGCTGGCGTGACTATCTCGCGCAGATGACGTATGTTCCCTTTCCCAGCATGCTCCCCGTCTCCAATCACACCACCGACACTATGCGCATGCGCACGTACAGTACATGATATCTTCTTGTGCTGAACTGAACAGGTGTTATTGCTACAGAGTCATGGCGTCACATAGTGTTTTATATTAAATATTAATTTAATTTAATTTAAATATTTAAAATTTAAATATGAGGATAGTTCCAGTGATGAAGATACCGATTGTGACTTAGAGATGATGTTAATATCTTGTACTGTAATGTTACAGTCACTTAATTGGTTATTGTTACAGCTGTTTTTTGAGTGCGCATGTCCTGAACCGTAGCCGTTATAGCAATATCACTAACAGCTTATCAAAGAACCCGCCTACTGCAGGGGGGGGGGGTAAGAGGAGTATAGCATGCGCGGCGCCAGGGGGTCTGAGCTGAGTTTTCCTTGTAGGATACCTATAGTGGCCACTGAAGCAACGTCGCATCTCTCGCTACCAGCATTACGCATAGCTGTCACGTACATATTTACGACGACTTGAGTATACGTAACAAAACTACTCAAGCTATAAGAAACGTCAAACTCACATATTTTCACGAAATTTTAAACCAGGGCACTGGAGATAATGAACTATGGAGAATCATGTGTTATATAGTGCAATTATATATTTTAGACATAAAGATTACTAGTTTCTTTTCTTTTCATAGAACTTCAATGATGAAGGAGGTGAACAACGACCAGTTGACCACTCTGAAGAGAAAATCACCGTCGGGGTGAGTAAATTCTTACATAAATCATGGAGTATGTTACTTACAGGCTTTCCATAATACTTTTAACTCTGCATCTTCATGTGATCTAGGGGGCGAATTCTAGCATATTTGAATGTTTTATTCCTTAGTTGCAAATTATATGCTACCATTATATAAATGCATTTCAAGTTATTTGTAATTAAAGGTCAAGATTTTATAGGACATATACAGGGTGTATCATGAGGTTTTCCTCCGGTTTATGGAGGTGATTCCTGGTGTTATTTGGAACAAAAAACTTAAATACAGTAATGTGGTGACATTCATAATTAAGGAATTACAACGGATTTTCGAAACACCCTATGGTGTATGTAGCGCTAGACATGTTTGGGCAGGACTAACGATGTGTGAGGGAAGGATTTAACGTTTCACATTCCAAGGTATAGAGAATTCTTCATGAGAACGGACTGTATCCTTTTCATGTGTAAAAAGTGTAGCATTTAGAACCAAATGTTCATGCCAATCGTTTGCGTGCCAGATCCCCAGATTTAACACCCTAGATTACTGTATCTGGGGGTAGATGAAAGACATCGTGTACCATATTAGGGTGCAAACACGAGAAGAGTTGATTCAACGCATTCTCGATGCCGCAGCGACAATAAGGAACGAATATGTGAAGTTACGAAATGCTACACGCGCGGTTCACACCTGTGCGAATCCTTGCCTTCAGATGTAGGGAGAACATTTTGAACATTTGCCTTAAATCTACTGAAATGCAAGAGGCTGGTACTAAATGAAACACTTGTTTGTATTCTAACTATGATTTCCATTTTTGACAGTGACATCCTCAAATAAAAAGTTTTTTATGTTTTTTTTTTTCAAATTGCCGTAACTCCTTAATTATGAATGTCACCCCATTACTGTATTTACATTTTTTGTTCCAAATAACACCAGGAATCACCTCAATAAACCGGGGGAAAACCTCGTAATATAATCTGTATTTGCATATTTAAGAGATTAATGCATATTTCAGCTTTTAGCGCATATAAAAGCATTCTTTTTTTTTTTAGCAGTATGAAGCTTAAACCAAGATTAAGAATACAGAAAATAGTAAAAATGGAATCTTACAGAAGAAACTCAGACATTGAAACACATTACAAGGGTTATATTTCATTTATTGCAATCTGACAACCTGCAGACAGTACATTGTTGTCGGTGAATCATTTTGGACAAATTCTTCGAAATCAAAAAAAGAATTAAATTAAGTGCATTGGTAATTCTGTGCAAATTCATAATATTGGAATGTTAGGATGAATGAAAGTTGTCATTAAAAGAATTGTTATTCAAAACATGAAGTCACTTTATTGTCTACTCCGCATGCGCATAAGATTGTGTTACTAGAAAGCCGCAATATAATTGGAGCAGAAGTTACAGAAAGTGTTCATAGGTTTCTTTGCACTCGCTTAACTCGAATTTCGCCACCTGTCAACAATAACTTAAGCACGATAATGCAATTTTATGTTTTTACGTACCAACATGGCAAATCAGAATATTTCATTTTATTATAGAGACAGGTCTTAGAAACTTCGACAATGTGTAGAGTGCATTGTATTTTAGAACAGTTTACAAGCAAACATTCTGATAGGGGCAGACAAAAGAGTTATTTTTTTTTCTTCCACTATGTTAATGTCAAAATAAGTGCTTATACAAATTTTGGCCACTCGACCGCAATTACAAGACCGTCCAGAAAGTGATTTTCCCTGAGGCTGTTTATAGAAAAAAAAAGTACAATTGCATGGAAAGATTTATTGAAACTTATACATCGATATTGTTGCGCTATTCGTCAACATATCTCCCACTGGAATTGAGACATTTTTCATAACATGGGATAAATTTTTGTATCCTTATGTCGTAGAAGTGAGCTGCCTGGAATCGGAACCAGCGTTTGACAGCCGTCAGCACCTCTCTATCGATCTCATGATATGACAAATGACTCAATTCCGGTGGGGAATATGTTGATAAAAATAGCTGTGTCTATTCCAATAAATTTTTCCAATGAAAATGTGTTTTCTTTCTATTAACGGCCCCTGACGAACTTATTTTTTACGGCCAAAATTTGTATAAGCACTTCTTTTGAAATCATTAACATGGTGAAAGAAAAAAAGTAAACTTTTTTATCTGCCCCCCTCAGAATGTTTGTTGTTAGCTGCAAGAAAATGATTAATTTTTAATTAGTTTTATAGTCGATGCTTAATGAAAAATGTGCTAGAAGAATACTGCTTAAGCAGAGGGTTGAAGGATACGCAACTTAGCAACTGATGGTGTCTCAGTATTTTATGTATAAGAGAAAAACCATCAATAATAGTAAATTGCTACTTTTTTTTTCAATTTTTACAGTTCATATTTTGTTAATTTTAGTGCAGATTATATCGTGGTTTTTAAGTGCATATATGCATGCATATTTTATCTGTTTTGTGCATGTGAATCCGTCCCCTAGTGATAACCATTAATTGAAATCAATAGAACACTTTCATTTCATGGGAAAAAAAAAATTACTTAGATTTTAGAAGTACCTCTATTTATTCAATAATCCTGTACATAAAATTTGAATCTGTGCTCCATGTTTGTATACTGCTTGCAGTGCATGTTACGTAGTACTAAGTATAATCATACGAATCACCCACTTGAGAATTGATCAGAGTAAGCTAGTCTCTTCACCAGGATAACATATTGACTCACGAACGGGGACTCATTGTCCGTAGAGGCTAGTTAGGCTCGCTGCGGTGCACTCTTGCCCATGGGTTTGGACGGGGAGGGCTCAGGTAAAATAAACGGTGTTGGGACACGCCTGAATGTTGACGGGGCTGATAGATGCACCGCAGTGTGAGATCTGTTTTGTTAATTTTGTAAACGCATTAATATGTTAATTTATTTTGAATGTTTCTTTTTAATATGATAATCTACACTAAGATAATATACCCAGAACTTGTTTCATGATAATCGCTTAATTCATTTCGAAGTTATGTCACATTAATAATTTATTTATTTAATCTGGCAGAGCTGAGGTCAGTAGACCTTCTCTTCCGCCCAGCCAGAATCTAATTCTAATTAAATACAATTGGTTACATAGTTATTACATTAATATCTAGACCATAAAACAACATGAAAGTAAATAACGAAAGTTGGATAAGTGATGTTAATTAGACAATAATAAGCATTGGTAAGAAATAGTAGTAGTAATAATAATAATAATAATAATAATAATAATAATAATAATAATAATGAGATAATTTAAATATTTATTCTGTGATATATATAACCATTAAACACTGAGAAACTTGAAACAGCTATTATTGTTAACAAGAATTGTTAGAAAAGTATTTCATTAGTCTATTCTTAAATTGGTTTGATGTCTGACAATCCCTGATATTACTCGGTAGGGAATTCCAAAGTTGGGAAACAGCCACAGTGAAAGAAGATGAATATGAGGATGTTCGGTGGGAGGGAATGGATAATATTGAGGAGTGTTGTGATGGTGTGTCTAGGTTATGATGGGTGGATAATTCTTCCCTCTGCATAAAAAAATTGCATTCAGTGATATATTCTGGCATATATAGGTTAAATGAGGGCACTGGATAGATACTACAAACCCTGGAGAAATATGTGTTATATAGTACAGCCATTTATTTTAAACATAATTGTTGCTATAGGTTAGCAAATGGCATGAAGTCTCCGAAAAAAGGGAAATTGAGAGATGGAACTTAAACTGAGAGGATTCAATCCGGCATCGGAACTGGAATCCGGTGTGGCTTAGTGGATAAAGCGTCAGCACGCAGAGTTGAAAACCTGGGTTCGAGTCCCGGTGGCGGAGAGAATTTTTCTCCCCTCCACCCATCCTTCATCCGCTGAAAGAAATTACTACCTCACAGCTGCGCTGGAGGCGAAGTCTTTCTCCATTAATCTGAACCACTGTCGCATTGATTGACATGTCATCTGATGCATCACTGCTATCACTTAAACTTCTAACGGAATTATTCTATCAGTTTCACTGTCTAATACATTAGAACTACAAAAATATTGAATGTGAATGTGAATGTGAATGTTAGCCATGATGTCCCATGTTGGGCACAGGCCTCCTGTGATGGGGTTAGAACCCCCTCGACAGGGATGGCTCAAGTGTACTCGCTTGGTGAGCCAATTCAGGCGAGCTTGTCGTGTATACTACTTTTGTGACATGGTATAATAATCCTGTTCAACTTTAACTAGTCTCCGCACTGTTCTTTGTTCATTTTTTTTCTTGCACTACATACATTATACTGACACTGGCACTTTGACAAACACTGATTGCTATTTACACTATTTACCTGACCTTTCTCAACACTGACTTTACTATTTACAAAACTTATCTTACACTTTCACTAATACTAACTTTACTATTTACAATATCTTAATTGTTCTTAGTTATTTTTAACGAGATCAACACATTTCTTCCACTTGTCTTTTCCATGTTCTGAGAAAAGGCGGCGACAGAATCGTTCCTTTATGTTAAGTGTAAATTGTTGTTAGAAAAAACCAGTTGAAAAGATTGGAGACAACTGATTAAACATTTTAGTCTGGCCCTGAAGTAAATAAAAACAATCAAAACCATTAATGCTTATTTTTATAGCACTGTTGGGTTTTGAAGATAAATAATGTTTATGTACGCGCGCTACGTGACGGACCGCGAGCAGTGAGACATAAACCTTTAACAAGTGATAAAATCTTGTAGACCCATTCTATAATATTAACATGGGTTTTTTTCAACATAAAGTATAATATATTTAGACGATTTCATACACTGTAACTACCCACTTATCTTTTCAAGAAAAAACGTTATCGTTGATTGATTTTCTACTTCAAAAACATATTTTCCCACACTACAATAGTATAAAACAAACCTCAATTAAGCAGTCTTACATTGGTTATATTGCGGCGACAGTTTATATAAGTAACGCCTTCTTCCGTCATTGGCTGACAATTAGGAGGAAGGCGTGAATGGTATATTGTGTCACTCTTTAAGATTGACGCATGCGCAGACCAACGAAGTTTACAAGTTGTTCCTCTATAGTTTGTTTTCTTTTCACAGAACTTCGATGACGAAATTGGAGAACAACTACCAGTTGAACACACTGAAGAGAAATCACCATCGTGGTGAGTAAACCTTTACATAGATCATAGAGCATAATTATTACTTACAACCTTTTCATAATCCTTGTAACTCGGAATCTTCATGTGATAAGCTTTTATTTAAAATCAGTTCTTGAACAAATTTTAACTATAGGCTATAGAAGACGGTTGTTTATATTAGTTTCATAATTTTGTTTTCTTTAAGAACTTTAATTTCGTTTCACTTGTATAATAGGTACTATATGTTGTTGTCTCTTCTATCCACCTCCCTTAATTCATAATCTCCCATTGGTACAGATGATCCCTCAGTTGCAATTCGTCCTTTGAGCATAGTTTATTAAACTTTTGTTTGATGAAGAGGCATGTCATCAAGTGTCCCCAATTTCTTTAAATATAAAAATGAAGGCTAGATAAAGACAGTTAATTTTCCTTATTTCTAACATATGAAGCTCAGCATATACATATATTTTCTGTAAGTTATTTTAAATGTTCTCGCACAAGTAAGGTATGTTTTAGTAATACATTGTAAATTCTTGAAGTGTGTGTGTGTTTTTTTTTTCCTTCTTCACGTCTCACAATTAGAGCCCAATGTTTGGTCACATCGAACTGCAACATATACGTACACTTTCCACTGTGTTTTGCCGCAACCCATGTGGCAAGAACCCAAGTACTGTTACTGAGCATGTATAAACTTTTACGATCAGCTTACGAAAGAAATCACTGTATTTATTTGCAAAACACTGTTTTAGGTTATTATGATTGTTTATACTATAAGAAAATCACATATTACTCGTATTTATTATTTTACAATGAAATAGAACTGTATAATAATTTATGCTCGACCATGCCGAAATGTAGTAATTATACACCTGGTAGTAGCCCTTTAATGCACCTCATTAAAGTACACCTATTCATTAAAATTCAGTTGTTTAGCCAGTGTGAAATCACCATTGTACCATTATAAAACCGCAAGTATCGATTATTCTCGGATATGCAATCGAAAGACAAATACCGAAAAGTCACGGAGGCTGGAAATCCAATACTGTCGCAGAAGTTTATGTTCTGTTACTATAATAATTAGCGTTAATTGTAAATAATATTCAAATAAATTCAATTTGTCATCTCGTTTTTCAATTCTAAATCAATTTCCAGGTAATATCAAGATTAATGTTAATGTTATTCTCTAGATTATATCAAGGTCAATGACATTCGTGCCTCGGAAAAAATCAATACTTTCGCGTCTGCGCACATCTCACAATTTAGGTCAGGTCCGCTCCTCACTTACATAACCATAACATGAATGCTTATGAATAATTTCAAGTTACAAATATGGCCGAGCATAAAAAGTCGTATGAAACTTGTCTATAATGGTAATTAAGACGCTCGTATGAAAATTATGAAACGAGCGCTTGCGCTCGTTTCATAAACAAACATACTCGCGTCTTAATTACTACCATTATAGGCTCGTTGCATATTGTACTATTATAATTTGATGTAATCAGAACATTGCAAGACTTGAACAATAATGAAAAAGTATAACCTGTGTTCAAACACTAAATTTTTAGATTGTGATATTCAGCAGTTCTCCTTAAATCCATTAAGTCTGTAATGAATAACTATGTCGACTACACTTTACAATTTTCAAACGAAAATGTTCTTTCGGATAAGCAATGTTTGTACTTCGGGAAACTTCTTTCAATTTCCCGTAAATACATGAAATGTGATACATCGATGTGTGTATTGGCATGATCATCGTCCACCAAAACATGCAAATCTTTGTTTATCTTATTTCAATCTAGCCAGTTGGAGTGGAGTGAGTTGTGTGTTTATGGTGTGGTTGTATGTTTCGATTTCCTATACAGGTCGGAAAAGAACGGTTTCAATCAGACTAATAATCGACACCTAACCACAGTCTACTATATACAGTCACGAAGCTTGAGTTTTGAGGGTGCTAGAAACAATAGACTGTGACGGTACTATTTTGCATTGCCTGTAATGAGGCGATATTAGCGATCCTAGTGGTGAGCAACTATCTATTATTTGCATATTTACTACGTATTGAGCTTCGCGACTGTATATACTAGACTGTGACCTAACCATGATACTGTCGGCACTCCATTTTCTATTATCTTCTGCGCACGGGTTTTGATCCCTTTCCTGAAAGAAGCTAGGAAAAGTGGTCAGTTTGCAAAACTGTGTAGAAAAAAATTAAAGATTAACAACTTCAGGGCCATATTCATAGACATTCTTAGCGGGGGCTTCCGGTGGATGATCAGCGAACTAACGTTTTTCGTATTCATAAACCAGTGTTAGCGATATGATATATGATATATGATGTGATGTGATATATGATATGATATGATATACCAAATGTATCATGTACATGTGCTGTCATCTATCCCCACAGCGCAGTTAACCTGTTTTCTTCACTCGGTGACAAAACGCTGGCTTTACTCACAATCATTATCATTGTCGTCATCGTCATCATTTTTATCTTCGTCATAATTATCTTTCACCATTTTTGACAAGATGATCCGTTTGTATGTTAAATATTTAAATCCCCGTTTGTTAGCAAACATCCATCGTGATATTTTCTCTCTTTTCTGCAAACATTCGTCGAGACTTTAATCAATTGGCTCCAATTCAATAAAATGTTACTTTTACACATTTACAAATTTACTTCAATTCGTTATGATGATGGTGATGATGATGATGATGATGATGATGATAATAATGTAATCTGCTGGGAAACAGACTTCACTCAAACAACGAGCTGCTCACTACCATATGGGTATAACCACATTGACAGCGAAGAGCTTTTCATGGGTCCTTACCATTTCTCGCCCCATGTATGCAGAATATCGTATATACTCCTAGAATAGCTAACATAAAAACTTACTTACTTACTTACAGATGGCTTTTAAGGAACCCGCAGGTTCATTGCTGCCCTCACACAAGCCCGCCATCGGTCCCTATCCTGTGCAAGATTAATCCAGTCTCTATCATCATATCCCACCTCCCTCAAATCCATTTTAATATTATCCTCCCATCTACGTCTCTGCCTCCCCAAAGGTCTCTTTCCCTCCGGTCTTCCAACTAACACTCTAAATGTATTTCTGGATTCGCCCATACGTGCTACATGCCCTGCCTCCATTTCAAACGTCTGGATTTAATGTTCCTAATTATGTAATTAGATGAAGAATACAATGCGTGCAGTTCTGAGTTGTGTAACTTTCTCCATTCTCCTGTAACTTCATCCCTCTTAGCTCCAATTATTTTCCTAAGAATCTTATTCTCAAACACCCTTAATCTCTGTTCCTCACTCAAAGTGAGAGTCCAAGTTTCACAACCATACACAGCAACATAAAAACTAGATTGTTTTATTAGAATTTTTCTGTTCTGAACATACAGAGAGTTCCTATGCTAAGTGGTCCCAGCTATTTGTTCCACGTGTTAAGACGGTCTTCCCAATATTTTGAAAAAAAAAAAAAAAAACAGTACATGGTTGTTTTTGCAGAGAAGCCTGCTATAGGACTCAACTGATATTTAATCTCCAAACTTTAGGAAAGGAACTTAAAATTATTTCAGAATTTACAACTGAAATATATGAAACTTACAGCACTTGTTGCAAATTTGAATACCATTAATTAATTATGTTTGAAATTTTGAAGGTATGCTGAAGATTGCTTGCCTAGCACCTCGTATGCCCCATAGCTTCAGTCTCTACCGAGGATCATGGCATTTGATCGTTGTCAATAAAGAAGAGAAAGGACAAGAAGAAATAGATTATGTTATACTCATTCTCCTATACCTTTAATTCGGTTTCTTTATTTTGTACAAGAATATAACATTAAGTGTTTCCTTAAATTTTGTAATGGTATCAAATAAATGTTCACTTAGCCACATGTAAGGCAGACAATTTAAGCAAAATCCCATGCTATAGGCTTAATTTCCTTCAGTCTGGACTGAGAGCAAATCAAGCACAATACAGACGTGGACAAATTCGTCATATCAACTACCAGTATAATTCACAGACTATCTATTGTTGTAAATATGATTGTTTACATCTTCTGGTATATTTTTAAAATGGTTAAATATATTTTTTTCTGGCTATGTTGGTACTGGTGTTGTTTTGATTATATACTGCAGAAGATATTCTCCCATGGCCTGCAAGAAGACCGGACATGAACGAAATTGAAAATCTATGATCTATACTGAAGAAGAAAGTGAACAAAAAGAGGCTTACAACAAAACATGGACTTATTTAAGCACTGTCTGATATCTGGCTAAATGATGCTGATATTCAAAGAAAGTGTCAAACTTTGGTTTCCAGCATCCCTGATAAAATCAACGTGTTAATAAAGAATAAGGCAATGTTCAAAAAATATTAGTAACCTCCAGACTCAATTTTCTGTTCATTATATCTGTGCAAAATACATTTTTGTTCATTATTTCTACCGATAAATACAGCTTCGTTGCACATATAATTAATTTAGTCTAATAATTTGTCCACGTCTGTACATTGTTTAGCTTATAATATAGATTCTTCGCGATGTTTCCAGAATCTGTACTATTGAAAAAGAGACAGAAATTGAGTACCGTAATTTCCCATAACTATAATCCAGGCACCCAACTATGGTCCAAAACGCATTATGTACTACTTAGTCCCCCAAGAGTTCGGTGTTTGCCATTTAAGGCGCCAATGTGATGGAATTATGTTCCCCATAGATGCTTCTATCTACAATTACACGTGACAATGATATGGATGCTTAACAAGGTCAGTGTGCATCATTCTATTGAATGTGTGAAGACACGAAATCATTCAGTTTGTGATTGTCTGTTTTATTAAGCTCTCCTCTGTAAAACTGGTACGTTATAGATATATGATTCATTGTACAATTAAACCTGGCTATGTAGTGTTTACTTTCACGTAATAATTACACTGACAGAGGTTAAGGACTCCGCGTGAAAAATGCTTAACCTCAAGGCTACAAGTCAGTCCCCAACTATGTACCACAATTTTTAGTGGACCATAGTTGTATTTCATTTTGAAATATTTGTTTCAATAAAATGTGATCAATGTGATTATTTACTTCTGCAAATACGGTATCTCAGTATATTCTAAAACACCATTTAACATTATAGTCAAGTAAACAAAGAAACAGGCTGTTCCAGCATCAATGGTACTAGCACGAATGATGGTCCGGTAAAATGAAAACTTCAGGGTAGAAGGAAAACAACCGTCCCTGTAAGTGACTATGAGAGGGATGAAATTGAATTGGATACAGATTATGATGTTTCCAGTGTTCTCTCCATATTTACAGTGAGTTAGATATGGAAAAGAAGACGAAATCCGTTAAATTAGTGCTAAAGGCACATAGTTATATGGTAGTTACTTATGAGGAGGAATTGTGGCCAGGGAAAGTTTTGTAAGTGAAGAACAATGGAGCTGTTGTTTCATGTATAGTAAGAAGCGGCAATTACTGAGGTGGCGAGAAATGGAAGACATTTTATTCTATAGAAAGGAAAACATAATAAAACAAATTGAAGACCCCAAATGCGTCTCGAAAAAGAGAGATCTATTTTCAATTTCAGATTTACAAGAGAAGTGGAGATTCAAAGGATCGAAATAAGCCTAATGAATGTAGTTCCCAGTACGATAAATAAACATTATCAGTGAATTTATTTGCATAATATTTTGCTAAGAATGTGTTTATTTTGATACCGTACTTTTGTTCTTTAATATACACTCACCTGCGAAAAAACCGGGCCAACTACATTTTCTTTAAATTTTTTTTAAATTGTAGGATTTTTAAAATAATTGTAGGTGTGCTGAGGTTCATTTAGTTATTCATTTACTTTGTGATACGTAACAATGTAATACTGAATACGTAATAGCCAACAATGATCTGAAAAGGAGATTCGTTCTTCTTGTAATATTGTGTGTAAACTTCTCGGACTCATTTCGAGCTAGGCTGAAGATGTCTACAGACTGGTAAGCTCTTTTGAGGCAGTATTGGAGTACTTCATTGCATACAAATGTCACTAAGTCCTACCGATTCAGCAAAAGTGGTTGCATTGATGGAAGGTGGGAATAGTCAGCGTTATGTGACTGCAGTTCTCGGGATTCCTCGACCGACCGTACGAGTGTACCATCGCTTTAGAGAGACAGGAGATTATTCCAGGAGACCCGGTTCAGGGAGAAAACGAGTAATTTCGGCTCATGACGACCATTTTATTGTTCTAAACACATTATGTAGTTGTTCGTTATTGCAGAAAAATGACTTTCAGATTTCACTTGTTTATTGAGTGTTTATGTAATGTGTACTAATAAAAAGAATCCATGTATTTTTCATTTATTTTTAACAAAAGACGAAAGTGGAATTGGATAGGGCACACAATCAGGAAAGAAGATGGAGCAGTAGAAAGAATTGCTTTGGATTGGAACCCCCAGGGTAGTAGAACAAGAGGAAGGCTAAAAAATACATGGAAGAGAACAGTTTTGGAGGAAATTGCTAGGGAGGGGAAAACATGGAGCGAAGTGAAGAAGTTGGCTACAAATAGGGTCCGATGGAGGCACTTTGTGAATGCCCTATGCTCCTCATGAGGAGATACAGGAGTTTGATTGATTTTGATACTATCAACATAACATACAATTAAGAGACATTTAGGCTTGTGATTTTAATATTTTGATCTGGTTATGCCTTAATTTATAATGTGTATGTGTATTCTGATATATTATTCAATTGTACACTATGCTTGATATTCTGCACATATTACTACTCTACTATGATGCATTACTTTGAACATGTGGTCATATTCTTTTAATTGATTTTAGATATTTGATATTGTAAACACCACTGTACCTGATGATGCCCCTAGGAGGGTGAAAACTTTGTAGAATAATACAACATTATGTAAATATATAAAACACTGAGTTAATTTGTTTTATATTTTGCGTTAAGCCATAAGATTGAAAGATTTAACATACTGATACATAACAACATTATATTATTGCAGTTGGGATATAAAAATCTGTCCGTATCTTGGAGTTGTCCGTAAGGAAAGGTTTCACTGTACTCCATCTCTTACTGGTCTCCTGAAAAGTGTAAAAGAGGAGTTTTACTGTACCGAGTTTATTGCTTTAAAGAGCTCTTTATATTGTTCTCTTCAAAGTGTAAACCAGTCTAATCATCATTCCCAGGTTTTCCAAGAGATTTCAGCACAGATTTCGTTTGTGTACTGCATTTCACGCACTGTTACAGAGGTGAAGTGTAAATATAATTTTGTGGGTTGGGCCATTTGTGCACTGAACATCTCGTATTTTAGTCACAATCTTTTAGAAAATTCCACTACCTAACAAATCCAGCTAACTCTAATTACTGCCATGCCCGCCAACAGTGCAGTGCACAGAGAACTCAGCTTCACTGAAGCTTATTGTATTAATTCAGCACATAAATTTTTCAAAAACATTTAGAATAAATTTGTGCTAAAAACAAAAATTTCTCGTTATTTCGAAAGTTCAAACTCATGATATTTTAACCTGAAAGGATTTGAAACACAACATAGTTGCATTTTGCAAAAACTAGGTTATTTCTAATAATCATGTAGTTATGCTTTATTTAAACTTCAATGCTGCTCCATGAAGAACTCAACACTTTTTACTTTTCTCTCCCTTCCCAACATTCCTAATTACAAAGTGTTCGGAAAGAACACTACTGATAAGAAAAGGGTGACCAGATGTCCTCTTTTATCCGGACATGTCCTCCTTTTTAGGCTTTTGTCCGGGGTCCGGGCAGACTTTTTAAAACTCAACAAATGTCCTCCTTTTTTGTAACTTGTATGCCTGATATTTTGAAATTATCTGATTTAACGCCTATTTCAAGTAATTTGCTTGTAGGTGGCAGCATCGATGAAATATACTCTTTGCCAACATCGTAACTCCTTTTGCTCCTCCTTGTTATGGTCATTGCTCACAGGCAGCTAGTAAATCGAGAGATCAAGACATCAAGGTGCGAATGTAAATCCATTTCCGCATTCTCACCTCGTAATCTGTCTATTCTGCCCATTTTCTGTCCTCTTTAATAATTACACTTCCCTTGACTTTCATGCTAACTGTACAATCATTATTATTATTTTTATCGTAATTATTTTGTAACAAAATAGATATTAACATACTTTTAAGTATGATATGAGCCTAAATCTGTACTGTAAATATTTTGTAATAAAATAGATATTGATGTAATTTAAAGTATAATATAAGCCTAAGTATAAATCGACGTATATATTTTCTGTCCTCTTTTCTACTGATGTGAAACTGATCACCCTAGATAAGAAAGTTTCATAACTCAACAATCAACACATTTATCCAAATGCCGTCTGCTGTAAAAGATACAGGATCCTACCAAGTTTTTAAAGTGATCAATAACTTTCTACATAATGCCATTTTGATTAAACAAATGAACATATCAACGCGAAAATGTCTGCAACATGGGATAAGTGTTACTATCATGAAACTTAACAACAATAACATTTAGTGGAAATCAAGAGGAATGAAATTACGGTCTTGCCACCATAAAAACTTCGCGAGTTTTTCTGTCCCCTGCAGCAAATAGCATTTATATAAATTTATTAGTTACCGAGTTATAAAACTTTAACGGTAGTGTTTGTTCTCGACAGTGTGTACTGCACAATTAAGTATAAAAATAAGAACCATGTGAAATGAAGTTCTAACACTTTTAATTAAATTTTAATTATTACACCATATATATATTCTTAAATCCTCAATACAGGATTGCTTAACTTAAACACACATATTATTTTAGTGTTATTGTTCATTACGATGTAGTTCATGTTCGTAAACCAATTTCCATGCAACTGAACTCCTGACATACATAATTAAATGCATAACATTACAATAATCTTAAAGATCAGGTAATGACAGTCTAACATATAACTATTTAATATGAATTAACACATAAAATATATAGAATACGTAAACAAAGCATAATTTCTATGTCAGAACTTCACATATAATGATAAAAGTGCGTATAACATATACATATAAAAAATATATCCCTCCCTCCTCCCAAAGTCAGTCTCTTAAAACCTAGACCTGAGTATTCGACGGCTCAATTCTTCTGTTTCACTTTCCTTGACCCAAGCCTGAAATTGTGGCCTTGACATGATCGGGTGCCTCTGTGTCAGATATACAAGCCTGTCTGGCACAACACACCTAATTTTATCATTGATACACCCATTTCTCAAATAGTATGTACTCATCAGGTTAAAAATAAACTGTATATATTTCGTGTCCATGCACATCATAGAACTTCCTGTTGCAACATCATTGAAGGAAATGGCTCTGAGGTATTCTTCTGTGATTATTGGCACCACATAATCCACCTAAATAGAAAAACAAATCTGTATCATTAAATGGAACATACTACTCTTTATACATATGAGGGCAGTTCAATAAGTGAAGCACATAATTTTTTTCTCGGCTGCCTTTCATTGGAAAATAACGAAATTTTATACACATCATCTTTAAAACTTCCTACATTTCGTCATATAGTTTCACTGTTTTCCGTTAAATGGTCGTGATGTACTCGTAGTTTAGTTTTAAGGGGAGATTGAACACCGAATTGTTCAAAAATTGGAAAATTTGTTTTGTTTTTGTGTCATTTTATATTTCAATGTATCTAATTTTGTTGTTATTGTTGTTTTTGTTTTGATTTTCACACATTTTCTATCTCCAGGGATATATTACCACGCCCCCTTTTGTCGTACAACTTGTCATACCCTTATAACTCAGGGAAACAGGCAAGAAAAACAAGAAGAGACAGAAAGAGGAAGAGAGAAGACGATGAAGACGAAAATATGAAGCTGGAGAATTTTAGGGCGATTTCTTAGTAAGTGAAAATAAAAAAAACTTTACATTCGTTTTTTCTGAATGTACATTTTTGTGTCCTCAGGTGCATTTTTCTCAGAAAGTACTTGAAATAAAAATTTCAAATTTCACTGAGCCTCTTATTACAACAAAATCTACGCACTAAACCAAATGTAATATAATTTAAACAGTTACGTGAATATAGTACACTATAATTATAGATATTTAAGTAAAAAAATTTAAAAGTTGAAAAATATTTTAAAACAAATTTTAGTAAGAAGCAACTATGAAATGAGGTTATATATAAAACTAGGTTTGTAATATCTACTATAAAGAATTCAATCATTCAGCTCTTACAATTCTTGAGAAAACTGCACCTGAACATAAGAAATTTAGTATTGTAAACATAGCCTGTTCAATCTCCCCTGCATGTGAAACATGTACAAAGCAGGGAGCTGTGATTGAATTTCTCTTTGTGGAGCAGGAAACAATTGCAACATTCACAGGCGCTTACAACATGTCTATGGGGATCGATCAGTGGATAGGTGTATTGTCAATCGTTGGGTTAGCAAAGTGTCAGCGACAGAACGAGGTAAAGCGAGACTATCAGATCTTTCAAGCTAGGGACAACCACATGCTGTTGTAACATAGGAGACAGCTGAACACACTGATAGACTTATTTGGGACAACAGGTGAGTAATATCCAAACAACTTGCTGTTTTAAGTTGGCATCTCTGTGGGTAGTGTTCACACAATTACCCGCCGTTCAGGCTATTCAAAGGTGAGGCCACACACAAGTGTGCACACTCGTTAAGAAATCACAAAACTTGGGTGGACTGTCCTTCCTCAACCGCCCTACAGTCCAGATCTCGTACCACTGACTTTCATTTGTTTGGTCTGCTGAAGGATGCGATCCTTGGGAAGCAATATGACAATGATGAGCAGGTTATAGGAGATATCAGGACATGACTGAGAGAAAGACCAGCTGAATGGTACCGAGATGGCATACAGGCTCTAACATCTAGGTGGTGCAGGGTCATAGATTGAATACTTACTTATGGCTTTTAAGGAATCCGGAGGTTCATTGCCGCCCTCACATAAGCCAGCCATTGGTCCCTATCCTGAGCAAGATGAATCCAGTCTCTACAATCACATCCCACCTCCCTCAAAACTATTTTAATATTATCTTCCCATCTACTTCTCGGCCTCCCCAAAGGTATTTTTCCCTCCGGCCTCCCAACTAACACTCTATATGCATTTCTGGATTCGTCCCCATATGTGCTACATGTCATAGATCTGAATAATAATAATAATAATAATAATAATAATAATAATAATAATAATAATAATAATAATAATAATACTTTATTTTTTTTTCTGACAGAGTTATGACCATGAGGCCTTCTCTTCCATTCAACCAGAGGATAAAAAGGAAATACATGAATGGAGACTACGTAGAAAAATAGGTATTTGTAGCCAATAAATTGGGGAATAATGTGATATATTTGGACTTATAATAAAACGAACTTTGAATGAGAAAAAAAAATGATGTGCATTACTTATTGAACCACCTAGTATTATATCTGAATTATAATAACATATTAAGTTCCTGTCCGATATATATTTTTTAAATTTTAGTAGATTATTTTAAGATGCTTCTTCAACATCTTAGGTTATTTAGCGTCTGAATGAGATGAAGGTGATAATGCTGGTGAAATGAGTCGGGTTTAGCACCGAAAGTTACCCAGTACTGCTCATATTGGGTTGAGAGAAAATCCCGGAAAAAACCTCAACCAGGTAACTTGCCCTGACTGGGAATCAAACCCAGGCCACCTGATTTCGCGGCCAGACACGCTAACTGTTACTCCACAGGTGTGGACTCCTGTGCGATATACCTATAGTGAACACAGAACAACTATGAGACAGGGCTAGACATGACCGCTATTCTGCAATCAGTCAGTGAGATTGCTGCAACGTAGTCTAGTTAACAACCATGCAAGCCTGCTATGGTAAAGGCATTTTATTTCTTTCTTTAAGTGCACAAAATGTATTATACATAGGATTTTTTTGTAAAGTCATGAGAAAGAGCTATTTTTATTGAAGTTGACTGTCCAAACCCCATGTCTATCCTCGCTAGCCAGCAACTCTTGTTTTTTCGAACTGAGATATAAGAGATGGGACTGCATTTCTCTATCACATCAGATGTTACAAGGTATCGGTGAAGACATGTCCCAAGTTGATTTAATATGTAATTGTACCAGTAATCCGCGTGTTAGTGACACTAATCACAAAGTTTTACATAAGCATGGTTTCAAGAAACTGTCAATTACATGAGTGCGTGACAGTAGCTACAAATTTCGACCAAATTCGGAAATTAACAACTCACACTTAATGTGACCAGACATCCTGCTTGAATGGGACAGTCCCATTTTCAGACAGTCTTGCACTAAAACTAGACGCAAGTGCAAGATAAAACAACTTATATTAAGTATGTAATTTCTAGAAATTGAGTTAAAAATTGTATATTTATGTGTAAAAGTATAAATTGTGATTATGTTAATGTTAATGATTATGTGTATATACTTTTTTGTGAACTATTAATAATGAATATTCCAAAAATTAGATGAGATAGCTTTAGAAACGAGCCACAAAGTTATTCATTTGCCTCTGTATTATTGCTAATATAACACTATCGAGCTCCTTTGGGGAACAATTAAGGGATTAAGTGGCATTATTAAACAACAGATTTCGACTTGCAGAAGTTGATCAGCTCACGAACGAAGAAATTGACAGAATTACGAGAGAGAACTGGGTATCTCGTATTATACATGCCGAAAAGCTACAAGAAGAGGATTTTCATAAAGAACGTGCAAGAGATGACATCGTTCGGAATCTCATTATAAATCTTAGAGACTGTGAATCTAACACCAACATGAGTGAACAAGAAGAAGAAGTTAATGATGATGATGCTGATGATAATGTTCTGGCAGTTCCCTTACAGCGCTGTTTAATTGCTTCTGTAAGTAAGGCCAATGTTTCGTGGTTTGTTATGTTTTCTTTTTTTTTTTAATACGGTAGCATCTCTTATATTTATATCAGACCTATGTGACAAATAATTTTGTTCTTGTCTTTCTTCTGTTTGTCAGAATCTCACATCATTATGCCAGTGAAGTAGTTTGGTTCAAGATTACTCTATCACTCAAAGGTGCAGCATAAGACAGAAAGAACAAAAATACTAAATACTATCTTCTATCTCTGTCACACTCTCTGTGTGTCTCTAATATCAGCAACAGCATTCAATTGGCCTGGGTAGCATAGTTAGTATAGCGCTGGCCTTTTGTGCTTGAGGTTGTGGGTTCAATCCCGGCCCAGGTCGATGGCATTTAAGTGTGCTTAAATGTGACAGGCTCATGTCAGTAGATTTACTGGCATGTAAAAGAACTCCTCCAGCACACCGGCGATGCTGATATAACCTCGGCAGTTGCAAGCGTCATTAAATAAACCATAATTTAATTTTTTTTTCAATTCATTTATCCCATGGTCAGTTATTTTGTGTTCTCTACAAAGAGCAAAACCTTAAACAAATACCGAACACGAAGTCAAACTGCTAATAACTAAGATGAATTTATGGATTTCAAGAAATCAAGAAAATTATGTTGGACATAAATTTGTAAACAGAAGTTATGGATGTAAAGAACACTGTTCTTGAAGTAATAGGAAAGACTATGGTAGTACAAGCATCTGAAAAATGTTACGTCACAAAATAAAAAAAAAAAATGTTAGACTGACGAAAAGGAAAGTAAAGGGCAAAGGAGCAATGGGTGGATGAGATTACATGTAATATGAATTATCATAATCTGACAGAAGAAGAGGTTGCTGACAGACAAAAGTGGAGAAGCAATATTAGCTTTTTGCTATTTAAGAAATCCAGAGAGCTCAATAATCTTGTCTATACTTCTACTGCCTCTGCATTTAATATCCATTACAGTGAAAAAGTTGAACCACAGTAAAACCCAGTTATGCCGGACCCCATTAAAACAGATGTAATATAATCATTTATGCTTTTCGCACATTTACACAATGCATAAGATATAAGACTTCTTTGCGTGCATCTTTACAGCAGGAATTAATGTGATGATACATTATATAACAGTTGACAACCAAAAAACTAGTAGAAACACAATATGAAGTGCAAAAAAACTTGAGCCTATCTGACTTCAAAAATTGATTATGTAATAACATCACACCAATAAAGTCAATTTGCATTGTAATTAAGAAAGTTAGAAATTAAAGTTTTCCCATTAATCTATATTATAAAAAGGGCAGATGTAAGTAAAAAAAAAATATATATATATATATATATTTTTTTTTTGTAGATATAGAAAATATGTACGTAAATTTTCGACCATTTCACAATTATAACACAATAACATTTCTCGTAGCATAAATTCATTTCACCACCTGAATATTTTAAAGTTTATTATATTACTGTAAATATTTAACAAGTTCTCGAGATATTTACCTGATGGAAGCAGCAAAATATGAATTCTTCAGGATTGCTATTTACTGTATCAAAGTGTTCATTTAGAATCACGACACCAATGCGTGGCAAATCCTCCCTCGTCTTCCTGAACACTGCAGCAACCTGCTGTGCTGTATGTAGTCCATCAGATGCGAAAGTCAACAGAACTTTACGTCCATATGTTACCTGCAAGAGTAGGATATAAAAAGTGCAATGTGAAAATCTGGGCTGTAGTTGGAGGAAATGAGATACTGGAGTAATGGTGAAATGTCAGAGTACATGAATATCTTCTCAACTAATGGACGAATTTTCATTCAGATTCAAGATCTATGAGTCAATTCATCTGAAAATGATGTACAAGAAATACAATCATTTCCACTAAAAAAAAAAGTTTCCATTTAGGAAAAAAAAAATGGTAGTTTACTCATAACTACACTTTTCATACACAAGATCATGTGATTAATAATATGGCATAAATCATTCTGTCTTCAGAAATAATAATTATTTATATACCTCTAATTACCATATTTTCCTGACTATGAATCGAGTGGGCCCAGGTTCAAATCCTGGTTGGGAAAAGTTACGTGGTTGAGGTTTTTCTGGGGTGTTTCCTCAACCCATTAAGAGCAAATACTGGGTAACTTTCGGCGCTACACCCTAATTCCTGTATTTACCTGGCTATTTTTACTTCCAAAAAGTTTCCATTTAGGAAAAAAAAATGGTAGTTACTCATAACTACACTTTTCATACACAAGATCATGTGATTAATAATATGGCATAAATTATTCTGTCTTCAGAAATAATAATTATTTATATACCTCTAATTACCATATTTTCCTGACTATGAAACGAGTGGGCCCAGGTTGGGAAAAGTTACGTGGTTGAGGTTTTTCTGGGGTTTTTCCTCAACCCATTAATAGCAAATACTGGGTAACTTTCGGCGCTACACCCTAATTACTGTATTTACCTGTCTATTTTTACTTCCAAAATTGGCGCAAGGTCTTATAGGTGCAAACTTCATAAAATCACTTGGTTTGGGAGAGGATTAAAAATACACTATTTTATTTTCAACTTATATAATATAGATATTTATAACTAAAACGAAATTATTACAACATTTTGTATTTTGGCTTTTAAAAAGTAAGGGACATACTATAGTGTCTAAGTCCTATGGCAGATTAAATATGGTATTAAAAACCTTTTCAGGAAAGAATTTTACGACTTCAAGACGTTTATATTACAGTAATTACTTCGCAAAAATAACTTAATACCCATCAGAGACAAAAACGAAAGTGACTTTTATTCTGTAAAAACTGTAAATATTACATACAAAATTACTTTCTAAGATTATTTTCTAACTCTTTTAATGGGTTATATAACAATGCTGGATAATCTGAGTGGTTACCTTGTTTTAGTAGTATCATAAAGATATTTTGGCAAGATGAGACTTGGGATTTGGAAAACATCTTGGAAATATCAACCAGTAGTCAGTTCAAGTGGGATTCATGCATTTTCTTTTTTGCAGCTTCATGACTTTTGTTTGTTTTTATGTTTTTTGGTGACACAATATAACAAACTACAGGGTGGCGCATGAAATGTCATACACTGAAAATATCTATTAAATTGCCGCCATCAGTTTCAAATTTTTGGGCTAATCTGTACACTGTCTGTCTGCAGGGAGTCCATCTCGTACGAAAATAAACACGAAAACGTTCCTGAGTCACGGCTACACTCTTTGTTTCAGCGTAAAACAACACAGTCTTCACTTTCTGTTTGAGCGTCAACCGGCCCTTGTCCACCATGTTTCACAAATCTCAGCGGGTGGCACTGCACATGTGCGACACTGACAAATGCTGCATTCTACTGAACCATGCATGAACTAAGGCTACTCGTCACAAAATATGAAAGTTCTAAACCCAAAATTAAACGTTTTATTAGATATTTTCAGTGTATGACATTTCATGCGCCATGTTGTATAGTCATTTACTGAACACTGTAACACTGATCAGGTACTCCATTACCATTTATCTATCTTTCATACTAGTGTAAGTAAAAAATTCAAATTTCATGGATCCTCACAATACAAGTCCTTTACCAATAAACAGATTTTAAAAAATTACTACCGAGGTCATATGCAAAGGTATGGAAAATTTAAACAATATATTACCTCATTTTTAATTTCTATTGTTATCTAAGAACAAGTAAATAATAATCTAATAGTAATATACAGAGCTAAAACTATTTCAGCAAACAGTCTAAATAATAAAGCTGTATAATTGCTAGTCTAAATAATAAAACTGTATAATTGCTGAAGGTTTTAAATGAAATTCGATAGGAACTAGGAAACTCGGACCTGTGAACTTCTGTAGATGAAACGATGGAGTCCATGGTCGCGATATGTATCAAATTTAATTGTTGGAAAGTTGTGCGAGGACACATACATGCGTGTGCATGCCAGATCTTACTCCTGTCGATTTCTGTCTGTAGGTATGGAGGAGAAGTGTACAAAAACAAAGTAAACACAAGGGAAGAACTGATCGCCCACATTATAAATAATGCTGCCCTCATAAAAGAACGATAAGATGACCTCAGGAGAGCAACAGTTACTGTCGTCAACAAAACGACAATAAGCACTGAACTGTTAAACTGTATTGATACCATGTAAATAAACAATAAATGTAATCATTGAGCCATCTGTTTTTCCTTCTTGCCACTTGTTAATGCTTGTTATGCGTATCTCCACACCCATTGAAAATTAGACGCATGTTTATTTCAAATTTTTACTCAGAATAGTCCATATTACCACTCACTAAAATATTTGCCGCTAGCCGTACCCATGCGCTCCACTGCACCCGTTAGAAATAAATATATAGTAATTACATAATTAAAATAGGAAATTTGATCCAGGGAATATTCGTGTTTGATAGAAGGATAAATCGTTTATTATGTTACTTAAATTGTATTAAAAAAATTAAAATGCGATCATTTTGATCCAGAGACCACTCATTTGGTCATAAAAATTATTTTAGGAAATACAGAAAATGAATGCCTATCAAGTTTTCTGTGCATAAGAAGCTATTTTAATCTTACCTGTCCTCGATTCTCTCAGAAGTTACTGTAATAACATTATAGCATTATGTCTATCTAGAGAAACTACACTTTCCAATGGTGAATTAATAATTCATTATACAAATTGGTTAATTTAGTTTCCAATATTACTTCATACAAACACAGAAACATTCTCTGTAGGCTATGTTTCATAGCTTTCGATTCTTGTTGTCCAAGGCCCCTTATAAACGAAGTCATTTGTTTTTTATTTCATTAGATGGCATTATTATTGTAATTTTGAAACTCATTTATTTCATTAATATCAGTCCTATCAAAATTTTGCATGGAATGAAACTCATCGGAAATTATTTTTAAAGAAACTTTTGTTATGTAATATTTTTCATGAAAATTAATAATAAGGGAGATATTTCGATTTATTTAATTCAAGCCCCCTTATAACCCCCCTTTTAAATAAAATATTTTGAATCCTACATAGCCTACATTCTAAGTTACAACGAACTTAATTTATATTCCAATTTTCATATAAATCGGTTCAGCCATTATCACGTGAAAACGTAACAAACATCCAGACAGACAA
Organism: Periplaneta americana; assembly: GCF_040183065.1. Lineage (NCBI taxonomy): Eukaryota > Metazoa > Arthropoda > Insecta > Blattodea > Blattidae > Periplaneta > Periplaneta americana. Next base: position 66,988,034 of record NC_091122.1, read on the forward strand.
ACATACAAACAAAAATTTCAAAAAAGCGATTTTCGGTTTCAGGGCGCTTAATTATATATGTTAGGACCAATTATTTTTGGAAAATCGAAAATTACCAGAAAATTTTCGGCTACAAATTTATTATTAGTATAGATTCCTCTCGAATCACTATATTGTATATTTTCTAATAATCCTCACGAGTTTATGTTGTCAATGGTTTGGAAATTTCAAACCTCTGTCCTCAACAACAAAACAGGTTTTAGCTAATAAATGCTATTTCTTCAAGTAATTAATGATGTAATTTCACATAACCATGGCTAGTTTTTAATGATGATATTTTTTTAAATAGTACGATTACGAACCTTATTATGAGATTTACTGTTTTTGTGATTGCTGTTCTTTATAATGGCAACTGCATTCTGGTTACTTTCCTCTTCTATGCACGGAGACTGCATCCTTCCATACTGCTGAGAAATAATCGTCTTGTGTATTATCTCTCTAAACTCAAAAGGAGCAGCTGGCTTGAAGAGAGGCCCGATTATATTCCTGTTCAAGCTTTCTGCACCATTTTCACTATCTACATTTCCTGTGGACAGAAGAATTACTATTACCGACAAATTTTTATGTGTGTGTTAACACATCCACCATTAAAAACAAATCCCTAAAAAGTGCAAAGACAAATCTCTACACTGATATGTACACAATATGTGATCCGTTGGGCAAAAAGGAACGTGAAGTCATGAAAGGAAATTTACAGGAGGTTGCGGTGTAAAAACTGCGTTTCTATGTTTTGACATCTTGTGCTACCTGTAATAATAATAATAATAATAATAATAATAATAATGGCTTTATTTAACTTGGCAGAGTTAAGGCCGTAAGGCCTTCTCTTACACTCAACCAGGATTAAAACTTGCTTACATAATTGAACATAAAACTGGATCAGAATTAAGTAATTACATACTGATACAATTTAGGTACATAATGAGATCAAAAGAGGTAGTTACATAAAAATTTACCTCATAAAATAAAAATAAACATAGTGGAATACATATTAATGTTGTTAGAATCAAATACGAATCACATAAAAACAGAAGCCAATAATTCAATAAAAAAATGTACACAGTAGAAATAAAAATAAACACATTAGTATACATATTAGTATTAGATTACAATTAAGTAGGATTCACATAATTAAACCAGAAACCGACAATTGAATAAAATGTACACAAAAAATAGATTAATAATAAAAAAAAGCAACACAGTGGGATACATATTGGTGTTAAGTGATAAATAAACACGATTTACATGATTACACAATAAAAATAAGAAACAAAAAAAAAATAATAAAATAAAAATATAAAAAAAAATAAAAATAAATACCGTGGAACACATTCCATTAAATATTTGCAACGTGTTAGGTCTGGCAACTCATAAGATATTTCTCTAATTTACATTTAAAGGAAATTAAAGTTCGGCAGCCCTTGACTTCAGGCGGCAGAGAATTCCAGTGACGAGAAGTAGCAACAGTGAAAGATGAAGAATAAAGAGATGATGTGTGGAGTGGTATTTCTAGCGTCTTATATTGTGATTGAGTATTTAAGTTATGATACTGAAAAAGACTGTGGAATCGGACAGATAAGTAAGAGGGAGTAGAGGTGTGCAAAATTCGGTATAAGAGAGAAAGGGAATGTAACTTTCTCCTCTCATTTAACCTGAGCCACAATAATTTATCGAAAGAAGGCGAAATGTGATCATAGTAGCAGACATTACAAATGAAACGAACACACGCATTATGAACACGTTCCAGTTTCTGGGATAAAGCCACCCTGAGATCACTGAATAAAGCGTCACAATAATCGAAATGTGGCATAATAAGAGTCTGTACAAGCGTCTGCTTTAATTTAGCTGGATAGTGGTACAATCTTTTTAATGAGTGAAGAGTGGAAAATACTTTCTTGCACATGTGTTTGATATGCGTGTCCCAGGTAAGGTTAGATTCAACCTGTAGGCTTTTTTTTACATACTGAACTAGGACGTAGTTTTACACAGCACTTCTTAAATACCTAAATCTTTCTTATAGTTGCCAAGTAAACAAGTGAAAACTTTAATTGTATTTTTCTCGAAAAGTACATAATGTAATATCAACATTCAACAATTAATATATTAAAAACTATAGCACCTAGAACCATGATTTCTTTTTAAATGATCAGTATTTCATCCTCTTTTTGAAACCACAAAAAACAAAAAATGAAAAATCCGACTATAGGTCCCATTTCCTGCAACTAGTCACATATGCAATGTGGGCAGCGGTGTACAACAAAGTTGTATTAGACAAGTGATGCAATCTACAATATTCCTTGTAATCCTGCCATCCTGATTCCATCAACAGCAAAAATGTCATTATCGAAATCCTGAAGATTTAAGGAAGATGCAGCACAAAACCTTGAAAGTTTTAATTTAATTAATTCAATAAAACTGTATTCGATTCATGACTTTTAAATAGACAAACCAAACATGTTAAGTTTTGTAGTACCTGTAATTTGTGTAGAAAAAGTCACACATTTGATGGAATTTCAAGTATCAGAAGAAAATGAGCAGACAAATATCTAATTTCTTGCTTAAGGGGGCTCATACTGGAGCAGTGCTGCGGATTGTAAACCTTTCAGAAAATTTTAATATCTCAGAGATAATTCAGCGGGTCTTTCTCATTTTTTGTACACAAATAAGTGGTATTTTGGCCTCTCATTTGGCATCAACGAATTTATAATTATCATAATAGCTCATTATTTTTATTTACAAAATTTAAGCGAAATAATTTGCTGCTATTTTTTAAATTATAAACATATCTCTTGAACTAATTGTTCAAATTGTTTCAAATTTTCGGGATATCTTTAGCCATTCAAACTGTAGAGTATGAACCACTTTCATAGAGATATAATCATAATTTCACAAATTTTAAGTAAATAATGTAAAATAAAAATGACTTTCTTAAGACAAAATAAAACAAAATGTAGGGCTAGTTCAAAACTTTGTAACATACAACGTTCACTGTGGTCCACCCTCTTAACACTGCATTTCTGGAGTCAGAAATAAAAAAGGAACTTAGAATCTGACAGTTGGTTGGGAAGATACTATGTTTTTCCTCTTATGCTGCAGCAAATTATTTCCTTTAAATTGTGTAAATAACAAAAAAATTAATTAATTTGATAATTATAAATTTGTTGATGCCAAATGAGAGGCCCAAATACCACTTACTTACTTGTGTAAAAAAATGAGAAAGAGCCAAAGAATTATTTCTGAGATATTTAAAATTTTGTGAAAGGTTTACAATCTGAAGCACAGCTACTGTATGAGTCCCCTTAAATTAAAAGAAAGGCTAATTAAATCTGCAAGGAATTAAAAAAAATCTATTACCACTGAATAAAGATTGGTAATCATATTATAAGGGTACATTACACTATGTGACTTGAAGTATGACAGCAGTGCATGTCTGCATTGTACAATATTTTAGGGCTATTAACATAATTTGGACCCATTAGGACGAAAAAATAAGAACAAAAAAAGCAATGTTGCACTTTTTCTGTTTCAACACTGTATTGCACTGCACAAAAGGAACCAACATTATTAAACGAATATTAAGAATTAAGAATAGCCACGAAATCCTGTGAAGGGTAAGGGCCTCCTGACTATGCAGTTCCTGGTTAGCCACTCTGGGAATGATGGTCATTTCTGTAATGTAATAGTTTGGGATGCTGTCTGGGTTAACACTGAAGAGTCCACTGTTCACTAGTCACTGTTTGGAATGTAAGTCACTTTGTGATTAGTTTCCACTGTTGTCGGTCTTTCGCTGTTCTTGACCGTAGATGGCTGAATCTTGATCTAAGTTCGTCTGCCCACCTTGTCTTCTGTCTTCCAGCGTTGCGTTTGCCAATCCTTGGGTCCCATGTCATAAGGATGTATGCCCACCAGTTCTCGTTGAGTCGCATCACGTGTCCTGCCCATTTCTTCTTCAGCTTGTCAACCGTCTCTGCTGCGTCTTTGAGATGTGTTTGTCTCCTTATGTCTTCGTTACGTAGTCTGTGTCTAAGTGTGATGTTCAGCATCTTCCTCTCCATTTTTCATTGACACTTTCTGAGCATGTCCCGCTCAAAACGAATATAATCGTTCCAAATGTCTTTTTACCACGTTTTAATACTTTTTTTCACTTCACTAGATCAATCATCACTATATATTCCCTCTTCTAGCCGCAATTACAGCTTCGATCCTCTCAGACATGCTCTAAATATTTCCGGTACCCTGATGATCCAGGTTGTCCCACTCCTGTTGCATGACTTCCCTGAGCTGGTGTAAGTCTTCTGGTGCAAGCATCCTATTCCGTATACATCTTCTCAGCAAATTCAGTAAGTTCTCTATGGGATTAAGATCTGGATTGCGTGCTGTCCAGTCCATTCTCTGAATCCCCACCTCTTGGAGAAAGTTGATGACACATTACGCTACATGGAGACGGGCATTATCCTGCATTAGAACGAAGTTGTCCCCGATGAAAGGTGCAAAAGGTACAACATTGTTTGTAAGAGTTCCTTCCACATAGCGATGCGCCATGCTCAACGAACACCAGGTCCGTTTTTTCTTGCATACTGATTCCATCCAGATCATAGTGGAACCTCCTCAGAAAGACACTCTATGGGAGAAGGTACAAGAAGAATAGTGCTCTCCAGACCTTCTCCACACTCTCTCCCATCCATCTGGAGAACGTTGGACAAACCCAGACTCAACTGTAAAGAAGACATTAGACCACTGCTCTAACGTCCAGTTGGCATGTCGATGAGTGAACTCAAGTCTTGCAGTATGGTGCTGCTGAGTCAACAGGGGTCCTGTGACAGGTCTTCCTGACTGCAGGGTCGATTCGTGGCGACATCTCCTAACTGTCCACATACTCACTTCCAATTTAAGGTCTTGATGGAGTCGATTTTGGACTTGGACGGTAATTGTATGCTGATCCTGCAATACTTGAAGCCTTATAAAGCAGTCGTCCCTCTCAGTTGTGGCTCTGCTATGACCTGATCTTGGCATTCTAGTGTACGAATTTATTTCTCTAAATTGTCTCACAGCTCTGTGAATGCCTGCAATTGATGCTCCAAGTCTCTCTGCTACATAGTGATAAGACTTTCCATCTTCAATCAATGCAACAGTTCTTGTAGAGAATTCTGGGCTTAACAGTATGTTGATCATATGATAATGTCTTTGTAACTGTGTCAAACAGTGAACTAAACACGTCTCTTCATCGGCTAACTTCAAAATCACAAGCCATCCACAAACAGATGGTGCAATATTGGTTAACAAAGCTTGCCACAGATGTGTGAGTGGTAATGGTAATAAATAGGGGGTGGATGTTGATGACTTAAAAATCTACTTAAAATGATCATTAAAATGCCCTTAAACTATTGGAAAAATGACATGAAATTAAAAGAAAATGACATTTAAATATTATTCACCGTACTCGTACCACAATTTCTTAAAAATTAGTCACCTTGTTTCAATGACTGCTCTGCAAATTTCGGAGAGAGGAGGCAACTTCCTGGAATTTTAAGGGAAAACTATAGATTTTAATGAGGGTTTACAATGTGTTTCAATCAGGGGTGGTCCATGTCAGTGCCTTCATTCTCCGTATCCTCCTCCTTCCGCGCTTCACTTTTGTTACCAGTTCTTCCAGATGAGGGAGTGTGGGCACAGCGTGCATTCTTGCAATCTTTGTGTTAAAAATACTGTCTACTACAGTAGACATCCCTTTCAAACCATGAGGACACAACGTCCTATCCAGGACATGGTGAAAGTTTCCCGCCTTCCAAACAAATTCTAGAGACACTTAAACTAAGCTGCTGTCAAGCATTTTATATTACTTCCATTGTGTGAAGTGAAGCCTTCAGTGGAATGAGGGTTGGACTTTAGAGTCTGTTCCAAACTATAAAACTCAAACTTCACTGTTATTCACTCATTCAGTAGGAAATTACTACTGCCCTATTTGATTAGAAAATGATTTAACAGAAGTATCAGTAAAGAAGAAAGTAAAATGCATTCCAAATGATCTAAAAGTTCTTCAAAGTATTAAAAATGACCATAAAATGCCGGAAAAAAAAAAAATAGAAATAACCTATTAGTTAAAAAACGTCAAAAAATATAATATCATAAATTTTTTTTACACTGATATTAACACAGAAAGGATTTCTATATTAATAGGCATCGTCCTAATGTGAAAAATAGGAAGATGACTTTTCATCAACATCCACCCCCTAGTAATGAACAACGAAAGTGGCAAACAATACTACCTACCTAGACTTTATAGTAGAGCCCTCACTTCCCAAGGCATAAGCAAAGAGGAGGAGTCAAGCCGGAAATTACAATGACGCAACTATAGTACGACTTTACTAAATCATTTCCAAGAAACCTGTAATATATGTTATCACAAATCTCACAAAATCTATTGGGACTGAACTTTGAACTCCACACTGTAAGTCCAAAGTAGTGAGGTACTCCCTTCTGCCCCCACAGTATTCATTTCTAATTTTAAATTAACAAGTTACATTGTTCAGAAAATATAGTTACCATTGTATTACTGAAACAAAAGCAGATACCAAGAGAACAAAAAGGCATTAAACCTCAAGACATGTCAGTCACAACACTAGAGTGAAAAGAAACAAACGTGAAACTTGCAAGATACAAGACACTGGGAACATATTTAAAAGTGAAAAAGAAAGAGGCTATAGTGAACTTCCATGCCAATACTTATCAGGTGAGTGTGTTTAACTTTCAACTACTCTCTGCCCACAAAGCTGTACATTTTCCACTTCTGGCAGGATTGTATATGTTCAATGTCAAGTTTGAAGTAAATTTCCAAATAAGTATCATTGAAAATACTTACCATCAGAAATGGAGAAGTAATCACTATCGTCATTGTTCATATAGCTTCCCAGGATTTCATCTGCCAAATCTACAATCAAGAGAGGATATAATTAATCAAAAGAAGTAATAACAGTTGAAATAAAACCATACACTTTCTCATTGTCGGTTGCTTTTTCTATAGGGGAATCCAGAAATGCATATAGAGTTTAGTTAGGAGGCCAGAGAAAAAAATACATTTGGGGAGGCCAAGACGTAGATGGGAGGATAATATTAAAATGGATTTGAGAGCGATGGGATATGATTGTATAGACTGGATTAATCTTGCTCAGGATAGGGACCATAGGTGAGCTTATGTGAGGGTGGCAATGAACCTCCGGATTCTTTAAAAGCTATAAGTAAGGTACATTTTATATAGCAACTACTGGATATTTTAAAAGAATTTTATGTTAAATTGTGTGAATGCTACATGATATGGTAAATAACTTCGTATAATACAACTACTTTGAAAATGTAGTTGTGACACGTATCGAACGTTGTGCACTTTATTTAAAACTTTTCCTTTTAAGAATTTTTCTGCCCATTACTTAATATTTCTTTATGCTTAATTGTCATTTGCAGTTTGACAGAAATCTAATACATTACACATCCATGGTACCGGTACTACAAATGGCAAGATCAATTGAGGGGCATTTTCACAAAACTCGTTATCTACATTTTTTTCGATTTTGAGGTTTTAGCATATCCTTATGTTTGTGGGTCAGGAGAATCAGGAGGTGCTATCAGAATTAAGCTAAAGTTGGTAAATATATCAGTAAATTGATCTTGAAATAAAAGAGATTTTTCAAAACTCGGTATCTACAGTTGTGTATTTTAGGAAAGAGTTGTCTTGAAAAAAGGAAGATTTTGTAGATAACGAGTTTTGTGAAAACACCCCTCAATTGTGCTCTCCATTATCTATCCATGTTAAAATGTCATCTCCTGCTTCTCTTTCTCCTTCAAGATATTCTCTCTCTGACCCTTCTGCAAATGGAATGAATCTATCTTCATATAAACACTATTCCCAGGGGCGAATCTAGCTACTTGGCGCCTCTAGGCAGAAAAAATATTTCCGCCCATTATTTAGGCATGAATGTACCACCAAATAACCAACATGAACAATACCGTAATAATAATAATAATAATAATAATAATAATAATAATAATAATAATAATAATAATAATAAATACATGCATACTGAACTTTTCAAAACAAGTCAGGCAATGAGTGGTCTATGAATAATCTCATCACTCAAAAATTCTTCCAAGTCATCTTTGTAATGCTCTTGGAGTCTTCTGGCACTAATAGTTCAGTGTTGTTTCGTCCAGACAAATGACTTAGAATCTCAAATTTGGTATAAAACTTTTCCAATGCTTTTTTCAGATATCAATCTGTCTATAATAACCAGAAATGTTTTTTAAGGTTATCACGTGAGACACAGTGAGAGGGCATAACATTGAAAAAGTGCTATGATCGCACTGTGACATTATTATTGAAAAAACTGTCCTTTATCCCATTGGCAGATCGTTGATTAAATTTGAACTGATTGTTGCCAATGTTATTTATATCTTTTCCACTGTGGGTTTAAGATCATGTACTCTTCTAAAGAGTAATGAATAAAATAAAAAAAAAATATCATAAAAATTAACAGTAATAGCAAATACTCTCTAACATTAATACTGGAAAGTTCACGATAAGAGAGGCGAATGACTCATCAGTGCTATCTAGCGGCAGGAAATGTTGACAGTGAGGATAACGTGACACGTAGCATGGTAAACTGCATCTAACAAGAGTTTTGTACTTCAACATGTGGTGTAAGTCGTAAGGATTATTCTCATGGTTGTTCCACAAAATGTCAGGGAAAAGTGGAATTGTTTGTTCTGTGTTCTTCTGTAAAAAGTGCGCTTGGCAAAAAGATGCTAGATCGTTCTTCAGATTTCCGAAAGATACAGATAGGTGAGTGAGTAGTCATGTAAATACGAGTAGTCTATTACTTTTCTGCCACAGGATGATGATGATGATTATTATTATTATTATTATTATTATTATTATTATTATTATTATTATTATTATTATTACAGTACAGAAGACAGTAGATAACTTGTTCTGTGACCTTATCATGTGTTGTGGCATCACCAATGGGTATGGAGAAGGAAGATAATTAGTCTGAGATGAACTTTCGTGTCAGTAGATTCGTATAATTTTAATCATGAAACAAACTCTCTTTCTGTTAGCTCATTCTTTCCCCACTCGCACGATTCACATGACAGGTCTCGTGTCATCATCATCATCATCATCATCATATTACTATTATTATTATTATTATTATTATTATTATTATTATTATTACTGTTATTTGTTTTTGTCTTATAGATGTGCCATATGGGTAAATAAATGTAAAAGACAGGACCTAGATGAAACGTTTAAAACTAGAGCAACAGAGTATCTGTACAAAAATCACAGAACATGTTCAGATCACTTTAGATTATCGGACTTCAATAACCCTAATTTGAAAAGTCAGGGGTAAGTAAAAATAAAGTGTAATTGGAAAAGTACCGAAGTTTCAAATGAGTCATAGACCTGTTAATTTTTAATTTTTTTTTAATAACAGACTGAAAAGAACAGCTATTTCTTCACTGAATTTAACAGCTCCTTCTTCCGAAAATATGGGTCAAAGTATGATGAAAGAACTGCGAAGGTCCCCAAAGAAACGCATTAGACCTTCCATCGAGCAGGCGACAGGTTCTCCGATTCCAGACAGAAACGATAATAGTCCTCTACCAGTCAGACAGTACATTAGCAATAACATGTTCTCTGTGCTAAGTAAATCAATTATTAAACTGCATAAAACTACTTTACTTCCATCATACCAAACACAATTTCTTTATAGTTTCTCCATATATAATACTGAACGTCATGACTTTTTCAAACTAAATAGACGCATATTGTGATATGTAACATAAAAATACGAATTATTGATTTTGTGAAGAAAGTGTATGAACTCATGTTTTCTCATAAAAACTGATTCAGTTAGTTATTCGCAAAATATTATTTACCTAGCCCTAGACTTTCAAGACGTAATTAATATTTCACTAAATTAAGTCCCTGTTTATTTTTTAAGATGCAAGAAATCCTAAAAGGTCAAAGATGGCTCAAGATGTTCAGATAAAGACACTTTCTAAGAAATTGATTGCAGCTCAAAAGTTGGTATCTAAACACAAAAAAATTATTTCATCTCTTCGGGCGGAAGTGAGAGCTCTGAAGACAACCAGTTCAAATACTGATTTAATAAAAATTGTTTCTAATGATGAATTCATTATGTCGCAAGTGCACTTAAAAAGAAAGAAAAAAATGGGAAGGCGGTATTACAGATGCCTCCGATTTGGATGTAACTGTTGACGACAAAAATGTATAGCATACAAATGAAGAAACCGTGTTGCAAGAAAATGCAAGGGCTTATGTTGCAGGTTGGGTGTGTAGCAGAATAAATCACGAAATTTGTCGAAGAAATTTATCTTGTAAAGAAAACCCCAACGATGACATAACAACGCACATCGCAAATAAAAAATACTGTAAAGATTCAAAAATTGTTTTCCCTAATGATATTTCTCTAATGCTCAGCCAATTGTGTTCTGATGTTTTCAAAGAAATTGATCATGTTATTTGTAAAACTAGAATTGGTGTAAAAAAAGAACTAGTTAAAATGGTAGTGCTCCCTGTTAACATGTCGATTTGCAGTGACTGTGCCAATGTCTTCATTGATAAATATTTCAATGTGTTAATAAATTGTTACATCAAAAATAAAATGGACAACCATATAGCTAAAAAACAAAACAAGCGATATATGAAAGCTGCTAAAGTCACGCACAACTACATTTCATCAAATTTGAAAATAGGAGAATTTATCAATTCATTTCTATTCTAATAACTTTGTAATTTGTTATTAATTAAAAATGTTATGAACAAAGTGACTGTAAAGTATACTATTTATTGCTTTGCAGCTTCTTATTGAAACCAAATGCACACCTCTCCTCTTTTCTTCATGTAACCCAGCACGACACACGGAGTGTGCGAACGTTTCAAGCCGCTAGATGGCAGCACTGTTACTTTTCGCCGCCGCTTGCAATGCTAAACAGGAAAGCTTTCCAGTATTAATGTTAGAGAGTATTTGGTAATAGCTTAAAAACCATCCCCTCAAATCTGCCGCCCTAGGCAGCTGCCTAGTCTGCCCCTGCCTATTCCATCTGGTTTCAATGTTCTGAATCAATGTCTTCGCTAGTTTAGTTACTAAACAGGATCATTTCATAAATCCCACAATTTTATGTTATGTTCTGGATGAGTGAAAAGCATAAAGAATTTTTTCACTTAAGAATTTCCATTCCATATATGCCTTAATGCTATACTGATACAACGCATAACACACAGCAAACATTCATGACTTTCCAGAGCTTTCTTGATATTAGGTCCCTGGTCTATTACAAAAGTAACTTTTTGAAGTCCTGAAGGAATTCACGCCTAGCTCCGCTACTTGATCATATATTCTGTGAAAATAATGTTCATCAGATTTAATGACTTTGGGGAACTTTGTCATTGGGAGGACAATGTTTATCTCCCGTCTGTCCTCAAAATTCTCTATACAGGTCAATGTGACTGTCCTGTAATAGGTTTCTGACAGTTGTTAGTTCAGAGGTCGCACGTCATGGCACATTGATTTTTACCAGCCATATCTTGTCAAGAGACAGTCTTTGGGAAGGCAAAACATCTTGTGTGTATTTGGCACGTGTTAATTTCTGAAACAGACTATTGAACCTCTTGTCACTAACAATACTCGAATCACACACATATGTAAAATAATTTTTATGAAAATTCACACACTAAAAAGAATCCGAAATTTCCTTCCATTTGCTCTCAAGAAGAATTTAGTACAGTCACTTTTGACACCTCATTTTGATTAGTGACACACTCTACACTGACCTTAACATGAGACTGAGAGACAAACTACAGCATGTTTTCATAATGCATGTGTTTGATTTATTTGCAACATCCATAGATCTGACCGTATCTCACCTTCTCTAATATGCTGTCCTGGGTCCGTCTCAAAGAGAGAAGAACTATTCATTCTCTCACGTTACTCTTCAATATTCTTCAAACCTCTAACCCTAGCTATTTAGCTTCTCGTTTTCAACATTTGTCCTCATATTACGAAATAGATACTCGCTCACAACACCATATCACACTCTCCATTTCTAAACACAGAACATCCTCCTACTCTTCATATTTCACCGTCTTTGCAGCTCATCTCTGGAACTCTCTACCAAAGCATGTCAGAGACTGTCGGACAATATCTAGTTTCAAAAATAAACTAAAATTGCACTTTTTCAATTCAGATTCCCTTCAATTAAAAGCCCTTTTCTCTGTGACAGTTTAGTAAAAAAAAAAAAAAGAATATATGTATTTCTTTTTCTTCCTTTTTTTTTTTTTTTTGTTATCTTGATCACAAGATGAATTTATTATCATAGCCTTTTTATTGTGGATTTTATTTAAAATTCGTATTTTTTCTTTTTTTAATTATTTTATTACATTCCATTTGTTGTATTCTTCGTTATGTTTTCCCTGTTAACTATTTGTATTAAATGAGTTGCTTTTAATTATATTCCAATCTTCAGATCTGTATTTTTACTTTCTTTTTTCTATTACGGTATTATTTTCATATCGTTTAGTGTCGATTTTGTTATGCTATTATTATTATTTTTTTGTAATATGTTTAGTATTCTATTCTTTAACTTTTTGTTAACATTCACTGCTTGTGTACTTTGTAACCTGGTAGAGTGTGAGAGAAAGCCCTATGTCCTTAACTCTGCCAGTATAAATAAATATTATTAATGTTAAAGGGGTGAAAATCTGTGGAGCACATGAACACATACTAGTCTCTAATCACAGTTTTATCTGCCTTGAAATCTACAGTGCTTAATCACTATGTTCCCTTTTACTTATGTATCTCCATGACTGTCGTGCTATCCTTATAAATAGGCAATGCCTTGCAGTTCTCTTTCTGGCATTAAAAAGATATTTGTATCCTTTCAACTATCATCTGAAAGTGTTAAAACTGGTATTATTTAATACATATTCTTCATGAAAAACGTATTTGTAGCATTAGTTTTTACAATAATGTCAGAAACTACAAACAATTTGAAAACATTTATTATTATGACGAAATATTTCAAATTAAATAATACTATCATGTCTATGATACAGTTTCAACACATCATCAGTATTCATGTTACGAAATGCTTACCTTAAAGTTCTCATAATTACTGCTATCTTGACCTAGGCCTAGACGCAAGTTCCATAAGCTAATTTATTCATCACAATTTCCTTTGGCCTCACAGCCGCTGTATAATGTCTTTTATTCAACTGATCCTCATTCTACAGTATTTTCATCACGCTTTCATTTCACAACCTATCCTTGGTTGCTTACAAGAATAAACAAATTTTCGCACTCTCACAAGCTATCAACAACCCCCCACTCAACCTTAAACTGCCATGCCGTCCTTGGGGCAATAAGAATGGTTAGACAGGCAGCGAGATAGAAGAGAGACTGAAAGATTATGTGACCAGATACTCAGGATTGTGTGAATATTAGTCATTGACGAGATACACTAAACTCTCGCTAATCCAGTCCTCATTAATCCGACCTCTGAATTGTCTGGCTTCTTCTAAAGTACTTTCTAACACTTCTATTGTAATAGTCTTCTGAGGAATTTCCACCGGTGCCAAGTGTTACACTGAACTGTATTACACATACTTCTTCAAACAACTCAGGAATTTGGCCCAATTTTTAAAAAGGGAGTTAAACAAAATATTGAGAACTATAGGCCTATATCCCTATTATCTGGGTTCTCGAAAGTCCTTGAAAAGGTTATGTACAACAGATTAGTCTCTTTCCTAGAATATAATAATATACTGTCAAATTCTCAGTTTGGTTTTAGAAAAGGTAAAGGAATCAATAATGCTGTAATATCGTTTATCGAATCAATCCTCAATGCTAAAAACAATAAAGAACAAACCGTTGGACTTTTCCTGGACCTTAGCAAAGCATTTGACATGGTTAATCATGAAATTCTAATCTGGAAACTACAACAATTTGGCATAAGGGGATTAGCAGGGAATTGGTTCATCTCGTACTTAAGCAATAGGGAACAGGTTGTACAAATTGGCTCAGTAAAATCAAAATCCGTTCCTATGCCCCATGGTGTCCCTCAAGGCTCAATTCTTGGTCCAATATTATTTCTCCTATACATAAATGATCTCCCGTTAAATATAACTGAAGGGAAAACTGTCTTATTTGCAGATGACACAAACATAATACTGAGTGATAATAAGGAAGAGAACTTGCAAATGAAAATTAATGCAACATCAACGAAACTAGACAAGTGGCTAGCAAATAATAAGCTTAAATTAAATGTAAATAAAACTGTATATGTATCTTTCAATCAATATCCAACTGACCAGATTCACATAGTTCTTAGTAATACCATAATTAAGGAAGTAGAATGCTCTAAATTTTTAGGTATATGGATAGATTGCAGTCTAACATGGGAAAAGCATATACAACATCTAACTGAGAAGCTGAGTCGCTTATGTTATGCTTTTCGAGTCCTTGCGAAGATATCATCCATGGAACTTTTAATATCAGTCTATTTTGGATATGTTCATTCAATACTATCATATGGCATTATTACCTGGGGATCTTCACCAAAAGTGACACAAGTCCTCAAATTGCAGAAAAGAATACTCAAAATCATTAAAAAAGTTCCTATTCGGACTGAAAGTATAAAAATTTTCAGAGAACTAAAAATCTTACCTGTACCCTGCATATATATTTTAGAAACAGTGTGCTTTATTCATCAAAACATAGATTCCTTTAAAACAAATTCAACCTATCATGAGTATAACATCAGAACATCCCAAAACATACATCTGAATTACCACAGGCTTACCAGAAGTCTTAACAGCATATCACATAGAGGCAGCAATTTATATAAGAAACTTCCACTTTCCATAAGAAAATTCAAAAAAGAGGTAAAGAACATTTTATTAACACATATGCCATTTTGCACAAATGAATACCTAAATTTAAAATTTTAGAATTTAACGTTTCTTGATACTGCCCTTGACCATTTATGTTTCAGGTAACTCAGAGTTGAAGAAAAGACAGGGAAAAGCAAAAAGAGAAGATACTAGATAGAACAGTGGAGACTGAAGATCAAGCTTGTCCTATATATTTTTTTTTTCTTTTTTTTTTTTCTCTTTTTTTTTTGCATGTCACTTAATATTAAACTGTTAAATTTATTTAGAATTAAGTCTATTTTTGTATTATATTGTATGTTATGTCATTTTTCTTGTGTACTGACGACGCCATGAATGCTTGTAATTCTATTCGGCTAATAAAGATCTAATCTCATCTAATCTAAAAGTCTTTAACTTCTAAGCAAATAAAATTAGGGGTATATCAGTATAAGCTTGTATTAATTATTACTGCAATTTAGATTAATTAGTAACTACAGGGGCATAGAAGAGGCTCGATTACACCTCCTTGTGAAGTTACGAGCTGAGAAAGGCAGCTCTAGCCACGTGTGGAACATCCTAGTTTCTATTTAGAAGAGCATGTGGAGTGGTTGGTGCAGCATAGAACATTACATTTATACATCTTGATTACACTACTTTTAATACTATATCACTTCGGAAAACGTATTATTTGACTTTCTTGTGTTAAATTTTACATTACCTCGTTAACATGTTTCAGCCTGCTATTGGCCATCTTCAGAACTGGTTGTTGTTGCTCTTAGCGCCTTTTGTTTGTTTTTCCTGTGAGGGTGTGTTTGTGTAGTGTAATGTGGAGTCAAAGAGTGTGTGTGTTCTGAAATTGAATTGTGTGTTGAGAATTTCATTTGGATGTGTTTTTGTGTGTCTGTATATTTCGTATTGTTCTAGTGTGTTTAGTTTCTGGCTTTTTGGTTGGATGTGTAGAATTTCCATGTCTGTGTTGATGTCTCTGTAGGTGTGGTTAGCATTTGTGATGTGTTCTGCATATATGGAAGTGTTTTGTAATTTTGTTATGGCTGTGATGTGTTCTTTGTAACGTGTTTGAAATGATCTGCCTGTCTGTCCTATGTAGCAGATGTTGCATTTGAGTATGTATACGCCTGTGTGGTTGTATTTGTTTGTTTGTGTGTTGAGATGTCTTTGTGAGTATTATTTGTTCTGTATGAGGTGTTGTAATTTAATTTATTGAATAAGGTTGCAATTTTGTGTGTGTTTTTGTTTTCGTATGTTAGTGTGATGTATTTTTTGTGTTCTAGTGTTTGTGTTGTATTCTTATGTTTTTTGTGATTATGTTTTGTCTTTCTTATTATGTTGTCTATTACATTGGGGTTGTATCCGTTTTCTTGTGCTATGTATTTGATTGTGTTTAGCTCTTCTTTGTAATCATGTTGGTTCATTGGTATGTTGAGTAGTCTGTATTCCATTGTTCGGAATGCAGCTAGTTTGTGTTGTGCTGGGTGACTCTACATTACACTACACAAACGAAAGGCGCCAAGACCAACAACAACCAGTTCTGAAGATGGCCAATGGCAGGCTGAAACATGTTAACGAGGTAATGTAACATATAACACAAGAAAGTCAAATAATATGTTTCCCGACATTAAATTTAATGAAGAATTAAACATTTTTATGCACTCTCAATAATCCGGCACTCTCACACCTCTCTCTGCAAGGAATGAAGGATTTCCAAGAATCTACTGTATGTACAGATATGGAAATAAAATTTCGAGCTACTCTTGATGATGCCTACAGCACGAGGTGCACATTACTGCATTTCCTGCCCCTGTAATACTGGAACCAGACCGTCGTCAGGAGTTCGACATGCCACGTAGATGACAAAGTCTGTGTCTCATCATAATAGTTCAGTCATTTGCGTCGTCTGAGTGATGTGTAGAAGATCATGGATTCAGTCCCTGTGATGGTCAATTTTTTTGTCCTAACCCCTTACTGCATAGGACAGTTTTGCACACACCAGTTTTATATTCAAATAACTTAAGTAGGCCTAGTTCTATCTTTCTCAACTGATGTCACATATGGTCAAATCCAGTCATTGACAGTGTGCCATATCTGTCCCAGTATGCAGTTTGAAATATTATATGCTTATATTATAAGTTATATGAATATAAAACTGGAATGTGCCATATCTGTCCCAGTATGCGGAAAGGGGTTAACATAAAATTATTTTAATGTACCGAAGTACATATGATATTTCCATGCAGATATTATGCGTCGTCATACGATGAAAGTGTAATGGAACAGAGAAAAATTCTCTCCGGCACCGGGATTTGAACCTGGGTTTTCAGCTCTATGTGCAGATGCTTTATCCACTAAGCCACACTTGGATACCCATCCTGGTGCCAGACAGAATCGTCTCAGTTTAAGTTCCAACTCTTGGGTTCCCTCTAGTGGCCACCCTCTGCACTACGTCATAGATGTCTATGAACGTAGGACTGAAGTCCACACGTGCTGAGGTGCACTCGTTATGAGTGACTAGTTGGCCGGGATCCAACGGATCATAATAATATAATATGATATGCGTAAATCACTTCGTGATTTAAGACGGCGCTTATTCCGTCGGATCCCGGCCAACTAGTCACTCATAACAAGTGCACCTCAGCACGTGTATGGACTTCAGTCCTACGTTCATAGACATCTATGACGTAGTGCAGAGGGCGGCCATTAGAGGGAACCCAAGAGTTGGAACTTAAACTGAGATGATCCTGTCCGGCACCGGGATGGGTATCTGGTGTGGCTTAGTGGATAAAGCATCAGCACGTAGAGCTGAAAACCCGGGTTCAAATCCCGGTGCCAGAGAGAATTTTTCTCTGTTCCATTACTCTTTCATCGTATAACATAAAACTGTTTTGGACAACTGTGACAGATGTTATAGTTACTTCAGTTGTTCAGTAATCACACAAGGTAAGATAATCGTGATTATGGGCATTCTTCTCTAAGCGTTCCAATAGCTCTGTGCCATCGTGTTTGATTGCTATGAACAAGGCTCTATGTTCGAATCATGATGTCGACTTTTCTTTTAAGAGTAATTCATAATATAGGTCAAATTTAATTTCCTGTCATTCTATTTTACTACAATACTTACAAATAGCAATCTACTCTTAATACTAGATCACTTTTCATCGTATCATTTCAAATGCCTTTCAAATTGTGACAAGAATTAAGAAAAATAGTATATTTCAATTGCTGACAAAACAATGCTGTGTGGACTACCGCTTTCGAGAACTGGGCATGCACAGCATGTCGTAAGTGAAACTTATATAATAAGGGAGCTCCAAATTTTATTTCCGTATCTGTAACATTACACGAATCAGAAAAAAGTCAGTGGCAGTTTCAGCAGGTGGGTCATCCAAAAACCTTTTATTAAAATTTTAAAAAAAAGGAAACCAAACAATACACTCACTTCGACTGACATGTGAGTATTGTGTAATTGTTTTCCAATAATTGAGGGGTTTGCCGGAAAAAGGGCGTATACGTCAATATGGTGAATTGAGATACAGGCAATCTAAGATTTTAAAACGCACCTGAATAAAATGTTATACAGATAGTGAATAAAATTATACATTAAATTAAAAATCTTAGCGAGTATAAATGTTCTGTAGCATTTAGGCAATTTATATTATTAAATTTCCTTATATTTGTACCATATAAAACTTCGGTCTATACACCCTTTATCCATATAATGATTTGCTTAGGGGATTTAATGTAGATTTTAGATTTAAATTTAAATTTCACACGGAATTGAAACAAATGTACATTTTATGGCAGTTATTATCTACTTCTAAAGTAATTTACATTATTTCAGATATACTGAGTAGACATTAAGTACGCAAAGCAAAATCTCTGAATATAACAGAAAAAGAAAATCTCCATTTCGTGTTAACATAAATAAATAAAATTTATTCTTTGTATAATCCTGATAACAATAAGCCCAACAAATCTCTTTATAGAACATAAAATATTTCCGTCTGAATCTCTGAGTTTCATAAGTTTGTTTACTCTTAAAGCAAGGACAATAATGGACATGAAAAGCAGTCAAAGGAAACAACTGGACTGACTACATTGAACTATATATATTTGCTTAGTCTCTACCAAGAGAAAACACACACAGTACAGTATGCAGCAACGCGCAGCACTAGCTCTACTTGTAGACTGACTGACTAAATCGCGCAGGCACGCACCCCTGTCCTGCAGGTATGTACAGTACAATCAAAACAAAATTTCGCTACTATAATTAGCGAATTATTCACTACATTTTAAACCGTTTTCCCAAAGAAGGGCGCAGAGGTCTATCCGCCTTTCTTCCGGCAAACCCCTCAATTACTTTAGATAATTCAGCATAATATTTATATCAAATTTCTATATTCTGCAAAATTTAGGTACTGTCTAAAAACAAAAACAATTAAAAAGCTTTTAAGGATTCGTAATACCTGGAAAGTATTGTAAACAGTGATGATTATGTGACACTGAATTTGAAGGTGAAGGTGCAAATTACTTCAAGTTTAGGACAACCCAAAATATTTGCTCTAGAATTACTACTGCAATTAGCAGAATTTTGATGATAATCGAATATAACGATAATCGAAACTCTACAGACAAAATATTGTACTTAAAATATGTAAGTTAGATTACCTGAAAGATGATCAAATGTCATACTAATGACATCCAGGCGACCCATGTCTTCCAAGACAATCAAGATTTTATTTAAAGTGGCATCTGATTGTTGTACAAAGGCCAGCAGAGTGTAGTAAGTTGGTCCTCCTTCTTTGTAGGCATTGTTGCTTATGCTCTGAAATGAAACATCAGTAGTAAGTCACAGCGGCGGTCCCTCTATATGAGCACAGGAGCACGTGAACACCTTAAAAACCAACAATAATCATACATATTACTGTATTAATATTATTACATCTATTACTTTCCAATGTGCAATGACGTTCCTACATTTTTCATTTCGAGAGAATGTCCCGTTCGTGTGTCGTGTCTCTTTAAATCTCTATTGGCCAGGTTGACAGCAGCTCGCATAATTTTTCTCTAAAAGGATGAAGTAGCCTGAGGCAAGAATATTTTCTGGTTTGTTACAATGGTTACAATAGCTCTGCTCGCACAAGTCTTAACGTGCTAGTGACAGAGAAACAGAGATGCTCCACCTCTCTTGGGTCTGGCATCGTGTTCCTTTCTCCCTCTTGCCTCGTTTTCTCTCTTTACTCTTTCTTTTCAAAATACCATTACGCGCGGGAGCTGATTCTGTTGTCTTTTGCTCAGCAAAGTAAGGAAAATACAAGCTGCAATGGTGCGTATTGAAAGTTGAAACGTAACACTTGAAATTTGGAGACGGACATGTGTAAAATTGTGTGTTAAATTAAAAGGATTAAAACATTCCTCCGCACCATGACAGAAGACCAATTAAGTATATTGGCTATGTTGGCAGTGGAAAAAAACTTGTTAACTACATTACAGACTTCAATAATAAAGTTATTGATAAATTTGCATCTCTCAAAACTAGGCGCATGGAGTTTCTCTACAAATAAATCTAGATCTTCAACACCATCTACAACAGCAGTGAAGGTGAGTCCTATGAATTAATTTTACTCTACTCTTGTTTAATGGTTTCAATTTCGGTTTATATGCGTAGATTTGGTACATGCATATTAGAACTGGTTTATCTCTGACGTGTGACTCAGCTATACGAGAATATATCAGTGTGTTCATTACTCATTTTTCTTGTGAACACCCATCCAAGAAAGCCACGAGCCACCACTGATAAGTCATTAAAATGCAATTCACAGGACCAAATTAACACCTCAAGGCGAATTTCATTTTTCCTCAAAATTATATTTAAAATTCACGATGAAATTATGATTTTATAGAGGATTCCACGATAAGAAAATAGCATTGAACATATGGAGGCTGTTCCATTTCCAGTTAACGTTCCTGGTGCTTATGTAGACCAACTGTCTACAGGTCTCCCCAGCTACCACCGCTGCTTGCATCCACGCATCCATATCACTTTGCATCTTTTGCGGAACTCTGAGAAAGAACTAAGGAAGACCAAAGTACTTTGTGTGGAGTGTGGCATTGTATGAGACAGAAACATGGACATTACGACGAAGTGAAGAGACGCAAATAGAACCATTTGAAATGTGGATATGGAGAAGAATGGAGTGTGTGAAATGGACAGATAATAAAAAATGAAGCTGTGTTAGGAGTTTTTTTTTATTTTAGTAGGTTATTTTACGATACTTTATCAACATCTTAGGTTATTTAGCATTTGAATGAGATGAAGGTAAAATGAGTCTGGGATCCAGCACCATTAGTTACCCAGCATTTGCTCATATTGGGTTGAGGGAAAACCCCGGAAAAAACCTCAACCAGGTAACTTGCCCCAACCAGAAATCGAACCCGGACCACCTGGTTCCGCGGTCAGACACGCTAACCATTACTCCACAGGTGTGGATGTTAGAAAGAGTGGGTGAAGGAAGAATAATGCTGAAACTGATCAGGAAGAGAAAAAGTAATTGATTAGATCAATGGTTGAGAAGAAACAGTCTACTGAAGGAGGCAATGGAATGAATGGTGAACAGGATAAAAATCTGTGGCAGAAGAAGGTATCAGATGATAGATGACATTAAGGGGTTAGGTACAGCTTACAGCAGTAAAATTTTGGAAATATTCAACATTTTTTTCGTCCATTACTGTATCTTGTACATTTAAAACACTGTCCTTCTGCTATTTGGGGATTTATCCTTCGAAAAGGTGGAAAAACTCAAATATCTTGGAGCAACAGTAACAAATATAAATGACACTCGGGAGGAAATTAAATGCAGAATAAATATGGGAAATGCCTGTTGAGAAGCTTTTGTCATCTAGTCTGCTGTCAAAAAATCTGAAAGTTAGAATTTATAAAACAGTTATATTACCGGTTGTTCTGTATGGTTGTGAAACTTGGACTCTCACTTTGAGAGAGGAACATAGGTTAAGGTGTTTGAGAATAAGGTTCTTAGGAAAATATTTGGGGCTAAGAGGAATGAAGTTACAGGAGAATGGAGAAAGTTACACAACGCAGAACTGCATGCATTGTATTCTTCACCTGACATAATTAGGAACATTAAATCCAGACGTTTGAGATGGGCAGGGCATGTAGCACGTATGGGCGAATCCAGAAATGCATATAGTGTGTTAGTTGGGAGGCCGGCAGGAAAAAGACCTTTAGGGAGGCCGAGACGTAGATGGGAAGATAATATTAAAATGGATTTGAGGGAGGTGGGATATGATGGTAGAGACTGGATTAATCTTGCTCAGGATAGGGATCAATGGCGGGCTTATGTGAGGGCAGCAATGAACCTCCGGGTTCCTTAAAAGCCAGTAAATAAGTAAGGAAGTCCTTCTGCTATATGAAAAAAAAAATTTACGATTTAAAAAAAATTATTTACATTTTTTTTTTTTTTTTTTTTTTTCAAAATTCAGTTCACTGTGCAGTGATGAAGTGTTTCCCACACAAATAAAAAACTATCCAACATTCTGTGATGAAATTTTTTGTGTGTATTTATACATGTCATATCAACAATATGATGCAAGATCACTCCTCTACCTTTGACAGATTGTCTCATAAAAAATAAATTCCTTTAAAAAATAGTCTAATATCAGTATTTTCTTCTAACACGAAATAAGAAAAATATTATTTATTAAGGAATGTAGTTGAAAGAGCATGATATTGTAAATATGAGTTTCAGCAATAAACATAAAAAAGTTAACAAGTTTATGAGTTATGAGGGAAAAGCTTCATCACTGCACAGTGAACTGCAACCATTTTTAATTTTGAAAAAAAAAAAATATATATATATATATAGAAGTAATTTTTGTTAATCGTAAAAATATTTTTTTCAAATAGCAGAAGGACAGTGTTTTACACATACCAATTTTCATTATTGTACAAGATAAAGTAATGGAGAAAAAAATATATTAAATATTTAAAAAAATTTTAGTGCTGTAAGCTGTACCTAACCCCTTAAAATAAATTAATCTAATGTGGAGACAAAGATGTCAATAGAAAATAGGTAAGATAGGAAAAATGCTGGGTTTGCAGTGAAAGACCTGTCCTAGGGCAGATAACTATGAATGAATGAATGAATGAATGAATATTCAACGGACAATTCTGTTCTTGTAAAAATTAGTATGTGGCACCTATTAATGTACTGCAATGTTCGAACATGAGAGAGGCAACCAAAACATTACAAATTTCGTCTTATTTTAGATATGTGCTAAAATCCTTAAGCAGTTAAAACATGCAGAGGTGGGAGTGAAGAACAGCTAATATTTTTATAACAGGAGGAACAAACACGACAACCCTCCTTCTGCAGAGCAAATGGCGAATATCGAACTTCGCCATACTCGGCAAACTTGAACTGAACATAGTGCCTGTAATCACGATGCTAGCACCTATTATGCTTTTCAACAAGAAGTTCACATGTTTAATTCTCATTTGTTCAGTAAACTGCTTTGGTTTTATAATAAAAAACAGTAGCTATGTAGCAGTTTGTGTAAGTTTATAATTTAGTTCTGTCCGGTTTCAGTTGATTACAGGATGACAAAAGTAAGAGAGTAGGTCTAGTACTTTAAATTTATGTTATCTGAGATCAGTAACATTCCGTCACATTTCTCTCACCTTTATTATGAAGGGATCTACTCCAAGTCGAATTCCAAAATCCTGCCAGTCACCAATGCCATATGTGCTTTTTGAAGAATTGAGACAACGACACAATTTCTGCAATGCCTTTAATCCAGTAAGTTTATCGAAGAGTAAGGCAGCATGAAGTCTTGACGTTTTTTCCAACAATTCTGTCAAATCTGGCGCTTCTGCTGTTCCTTCTGCTCTTCCCTTCTTCCTCATCTCCTCCAGTTCTGGTTTTCGAACTTTTCTGTAATGAAGTATCAATATTTACACCTCATTTCACAATTTAAACAAGTCTTAGTTTAAAAACTGAGACTACCCTTTATGCTGAAAGTTCTTTCAATATATACACATCACTTAAAGTACTTGATGAAGCAAAAGAAACTAATTTGAGAAGTTCATCAGCACTCTGAATACTTCTAAAAAAATTCTGCTCAGATTTTATCATCAGAAGAATACCAGCATACAGTAAAACCTTGGATTACGAACATAATTCGTTTCGAAAAACGTGCTCTTTATCCAAAACACTCGCATATCAAAGCGACTTTCTCCATAAAAAACAATGCAAACTCAGATTAATTCGTTTCACAACATTTTACTCATATTAAATAGCCTACAGTATAATTTAGGTAAAATTCAATATAATAGTGCAACAAAATTACTTTATTGTACGCCGTGTCCCTTTCAAACCTCCCACATTTTAAATAATCATTGCTAAAGAAGTATGCGGAATTATGAAATGAGACTAGTATTAAAAGAAAGAGAAACTCAAAGAATTGTTATTTCATTCAAGTTAATTCATCTGTCACATGTTGGACAACAATGGCATAAAACAAAATGGCAACTCCACAGAAACGGATATGGGTTCATAAATCTTGAGTCGCAAACACACGGACTTTTACATAGCCCCAGAGGAAGAAGTTCAGTGATGTATGGCGAACGTGGTGGCCACCAAATTGGTCCATGTCCAATCCAGTGATCTGGGAAGTTTTCTGTGAGGGAATTCCGAACATTCAGGCTCCAGTGTGGGATGGAGGGAGTACTCAGTCTTGTTGAAAGATTACTTGAGGTTGTAAACCAGCTACCTGGTGGTAAAAGAATTGTTCCAACATGTCTTGGT
The DNA here is from genome assembly GCF_040183065.1 of Periplaneta americana. Classification (NCBI taxonomy): domain Eukaryota; kingdom Metazoa; phylum Arthropoda; class Insecta; order Blattodea; family Blattidae; genus Periplaneta; species Periplaneta americana. The sequence continues at coordinate 67,012,859 of NC_091122.1, forward strand.
AATATTTTGCCGGGTAATATTTTGGCGAATCCTCGGACCTCATCTCATCTCACTACATCCTGGCGCAAAAAAAAAAAAAAAAAAAAAAAAAATTGTAAAAATTGTAAAAATTGTAGAAAATTACTAAATTGTAAAACTATAAAAATTTGTAAAAATTGTAATTGTAATATTGTAAAATGTTGACATGTTCCACATCTTAAAGCTTCATTGCTCATGTAAGATCTATGGAATAAAATAAATGAATGAATGAATGAATGAATGAATACCGGGCCAGTTATTGATTCCTCATGGAAGAAAAAAGACCGATAATGCTGTTCTTCATCAGGTCGCACTAAATGGTTACTTTTGGGCTATCCCGGGCATGTTAATGGTAGACGTGTGGATTCTGTGTACCCCAGACCCTTGCATTGTGCCGATTGACAGATCCTGAACATTAAACATTGTCTTGTCTGAAAACAAGGCATTTCAAATTTTCAATACGATCCAGTATTTCAATAGTAAATGTCTGTTGTCGCGGTCTGTCATCTGGTTTTAATTGTTGAATAATTTGCACCTTGTAGGGGTACAAATGAAGTTGTTTATGAAGCACTCGATGCAAAGTTGATCTCAGCACAGTGAACTGCCGGGACGTATGGCAAATTGATTTCTGAGGACTTCTCTGAAATCATGCTCTAATTTCTTCAATCTTCTCTTCTGAAACACGACAAGAACCTTCGGATTGTTTGTTCAAACTTCAAGTCGCCAGAAACTTCTCACACTATGCCTTAATGGTTTTCCCATCAGGTGCATTTCCTCCATATTCTCTTCGGTAATTTCTTTGCATTGTAATTATTGATTTCGTCTCTGCATACCAGAAAAAAAACAGTTTGTGCGCGTTGCTGCGAAGTCGCCATTTTGATTTATGCCATTGTTGCCCAACATATGACAGATGAATTACTTCAAAGAAATGAAATAACAATTCTTTGAGTTTCTACGGAGTCGCCATTTTGTTTTATGCCATTGTTGCAAAACATGTAACAGATAAATTAACTTCAAACAAATTAAATAACTCTTTGAGTTTCTCTTACTTTTAATACCAGTCTCATTTCTTAATTTCACATACTTTGTTAGCACTGATTAATTAAAATGTGAGGGGGGTTTGAAAGGGACACGATGTATTTTGTTTCTGAATGTCTTTCACCTGTTTTACTGTTTAGTAAACTTCTTAAACATTTACAGAAAATATTTTCACTATCACTAACAGAACCACTTCTGACTCCTTGACTGTCTGGAGTCTTTTGCTTTGACTAAGAATCTATCCAATGACACCTGCTTTGCCTCAGTTTGAGAATTTTGCGGAAATGTGACATTGTGTTATCATTAAACAGATTTATCAGAAATAGCTACAACCTTATCAGAGTGGTGAATTTGAACAAAGTTTTGTACTGCTTTCCATTTTTTATGCACAACTTTAATTTCATTTGAAGCCCCTCTTTTCTCCTCTTCCTCCTCAGACGAGATCCCCTCCATTGCCTCTTGCTATTGCTTGCAAGCAAAGCAAGTTACGTACAATTCATGTTGTTTGTATTGTAAGACATTGCTCATTTATCAAACAAAACTGTCTCCTCATTGTTCGCTCGTTTTGCAAAACACTTGCAAACCAAATTACTCATAATCCAAGGTTTTACTGTACTTGCTTAGTAATACAATTTGAAAATCATACTTATTTTTCTCAACACTGCCTAAGTTCCTAAGAATTTAAGTTACTTTATCACATCTACATCTAAGTTCACTAAACAAGAAGAACTGCTCTCCAACTGAATAAGTTTACAGCAATATTAATCTGAGAAATCATATTATGCAAAAAAAAAAAGTAATATTAAAGAGCATCATATGATATTTAAGATGAGTAATTATCAAGGCTTGGAAAAAACACTCGTCTGCTTGTCTGTGAAGAGTGAACATTTTTATGTGGCAAGTCAAAACCTTCAATTTCTTTAATTGCGCTTCTGTAGTTCGACCATGTTGACTAGTGAAATTTTTGCCTCACTGGTGGACAACCATAAAATTTTAATGCTCTAGCCATTTTTAACAAGGAAACCTTGAAAAAATCTCTCATGTACAGCATAATTTCCCATTTTTAATGTTATACATGGAGAAGTTTTTATCCTGATTCAAATGATATAAGCATCAAGTACCATTTGTCTCATTCTGTCATAAATTTGGAGTCCCAACAACAACAATTAAGGAAATTTCTATGATAGCTTTGAAGGTTTCTCTACAGATTTTACGGCAATACTTGCACTTCAATTCAAATTAGTTGAATTTTCTCATTCTATTTTATTTTTTATCTGTTTTTTTATTTTACTGCAAATTTTCATTATTGTAAAACATTATAATAAGTAGGAGAAAAGTTTTGCGGGCTATGGTCCATTGGTTTTATGACCAAATGTTTCGTTCACTGCTACGGTGAACATCTTCAGTGGTGTAGATTGCTGGTGCGGCTGGTTCTACTGCACATGCCGATGACAGTCTGCGCTGGCTGCATCGTTGTATATGAGTAGCTTAATATCAAAGACGGACATCTGACCTCAATCGAAATTTAGATAGCTGTGGTTTTTTATACAATTTTTCATGCTCTTTCCAAATTTAGTGAAACCATATGCAAACTCTAACACTACATTTATAAAATAAATTGTGTTAAATATTACAAAGAACACTGTGAATTAAAAAAATGCCTCTAGATCAAAACTATGGAGACGACAGATGTCCGTCTTTGATATTAAGCTACTCATATATAGTGTGTGAACCAGCCGCACCAGCAATCTACACCACTGAAGATGTTCACTGCAGCAGTGAACGAAACGTTTGGTCACACAACCAAAGGACCATGGCCTCATAGCCCGGAAAACTTTTCTCCTATTCATGCCGACCGTGAAAGCCTACACTCTATTATAATATGTTACTGTAAATTTCAATTTATTGTACAAACTTCTTGTAAGACATTTTTAATGTGACACCTTAAATGTTGCTGTTTAACATTCTTTGTCTTTGGCAACCTCACCAAGTTGAGGAAAATTAGATATTATTATTATTATTATTATTATTATTATTATTATTATTATTATTATATGGTGGCCGTTGAAGTTCCTTGCTAAAAGTATGGATCCAACAAGCAACCAGCACTGTAACTTAAATGAATTTATCACCAGTCACTTTTCTTTCAAGTCCCGTTTGTTTGTTAGTTGGTAATTTTTATCAAGCATCATTTACGGTACCTTCTCCCCCGTTATAGCTTGACCGTGGTACTGTATATCCTAATATGATCATTTAATGAAGGTATTTTCGAGGGACATGTTTCTTACAGTGTTACATCCATATCCGCGATGTTTAGGGCTTGAACTGTAGGTCAATTACAAATTATAATAGGGCATAACTTAAAACAATCTCCCTCTTTTTCTCCCTCATACAGAAACACATGCGTACATCAACAAAACTATGTATCAGTGCTACCAGAAACTTTTTTTATATGAAGCTTACCTTCCTGAAGATAACATATGAAATGTATGTATGTAGGCCTATGTATTTAATGCTCAACCAGATTGATTCAACATCATTTGGTTTCTTGCAGACCAGTACAAAGTCCCTACAGAGGATTTAAAATTTACAAGTTTTTTACAAACATTTAAATGTTCCCAATTCATAATAGAATTTTCATTACAAATGACACACTGAGGTGATGGTAAATACCCAGTTTATATAAATATTCCGCCACGCAATTGTCATATGAAATGTAAACTCTAATAATTTTATTTAATCTCGTCTTTAAGTTTACACATTATACGGGAATCACTTTTCTTTTTTCTGCATTGTTGTGAAGTATGTTATTCATGTTTTTCCAAGTGGTGGCCTGAACATCTGCAGACTTCTACCACATGAGTACAGACAGGGTGCTAATGAAGATTTCTAATGACAGGGTGCTAATGAAGATTTCTAATGAAGAGGGATAGCTTAGAATCCTAGACAGAGAATGCCACACATAAAATTATTATTATTATCCTCATTCGATAAGGCTCAACACTTGGTCGCACTCAGTTGCTTGTCTTGCATGATGATTTCTTTTAGTTGGTTATTTAACGACGTTGTATCAACTACTAGGTTATTTAGCGTCGATGAGATTGGTGATATCGAGATGGTATTTGGCGAGATGAGGCCGAGGATTCGCCATAGATTACCTGGCATTCATGTAACTGTTGGGGAAAACCTCGGAAAAAACCCAACCAGATAATAATCAGCCCAAGAGGGTATCGAACCCGCGCCCGAGCGCAACTTCAGACCGGCATGCAAGAGCCTTAACCGAGTGGGCCACGCCGGTGGCTGTACCTTGATTATAATAATAAATAATTATATCCATAAGCAGGCTTAAGGTAAAATGTGTAATTTCTAAGTTACTGATTGCTGTCAGCTTGCGCGTGATGATAATACATCAATATTATTTTCTTTGCTTACTTTATACTGTACTTTATAAAGTATACTCGAATTAAAACAATGAAATATATTTTGTGAGGGGAGACAGAAGTTATCCTCCCTGGCACGGATGTTAATATGAATTTATGAGAGGGGGATAACTTTCCAACAGGGGGAGAAATCCCCCCGTTAATGAGCACCCTGAGTACAGACTGTTACAAAAGAATCATTACAGTGCTTCCATTCCTCAAATAAGGTACCTATAGGAATTCTTATACATTCAGAAATTTAAAATAAATATTATAATTTAGACATATGATCTGAAGACATTAATTCATCAATTTAGGCACAGAAATTTAATCATAAACAAAAGTAAAAAAAAATATTTTGAATTCAATATTTTCTAACGTTAATATAAAAAAATAGTTCATGCCCCCCCCCCCCCATAACTCCGCGTATGGCCCCCATTATACGACTCGTACCCCTCAACTAACCCACTAACCTTGTCACATACCTCGGCCTCAGGTCACTTAGATGTCCCCTCATTTAACCCATCTAATCCATAACAAAGCGCAAATCGGATGCCCCACAAATCAAGACATCAGTCCTGTGTGAAATATGGGAAGATATCGAAGATTGATCCTTTATTGTGGCAAAGCATAGGCATATCTCTTATTTTTCTCTCCAACACATTATTAAACACGAATACTATGATTTTATAAAGTCATTCAAACTTTAAATGCTTTTTCCTGAAAAACTGCAAAGAAAAAATGACATATTATAACACTTTTACCTTGGAGCTACAGAAATAATGAAGTGTAAGAAAGAACAAAGTAACTTGCCACATACCTGTTACTTAACATTCTGATGGAAGCAAATTATTAAATGTTTAATTTACTCAGCACCACTTGTCACAAACTTCATGAAACATAACTTCCTCTAAATGTCGTTACAACATTTAATGCCAATGTAAAAAGAATTCTTAATAATTATGATTCATCCAACTTCCTCCTGCACCTGGTTCCCTTATTAAAAGTGGAAAGTAGAAACTACGTCATAAAATATTGTCTTTTGTTTTATTTCTCACACACACGTTTAGCAAAATCTGCATATGATCATACCTTTTTGACGCTAGATGGCAGGCAAGTGCCAACGAGTCGTGTATGTATGTGATCTGTGGAGTAGCTATCCACTGTTAACGTCATAATACGTGCTGCGTAGCGAAACGTCATTATAATTTCTGCCGCTAGTTTCGCCCCAAGTTCTATAAAATCAGAGTCCGTGGACATCCAGAGTAGCGCAATCACCGAGTCGGCCGCCATTGTTAGTCCTTTTCAACACGCTAGGGATAGGAATATTTAAAGTAAAACTCAGATATTTTTTATTTGAAGGGCGAAAACGTCTCAAGGATCTTCTTACATTATACAACATTATTGTCAGTCAACATACTAATGGAAAAAAAAAACTTAATTTAATAATTATAATAGCATAAATATACATTTAAATGTTCAATACATTCCATCATAAACGTCACAGTTGTAGGTATTACAGCAACAAGAACTTAATAAATTACAAGTAACAAATTAAAACAACAATGTTGCAAATAAAATAACAATAAATCTAAACATTTCCAACTACATTTCTCGTGTAAACTCTCCGGCTTCCGCATATAAGGGGACACCATAATGAAATTTCGCGAAGTTCATTAGTATTAATATTTCACAACAGTGAAATCCATAACTACCATACTTACGAAGCTAGATTCATCAAACTTTTATTACTGATATATCTGCTTAATAGTGACAAGTGTACAAAATTGCATCCGCCTATGATACGTGGTTTGCATTTTATTAATTATTTTATTAAAATATTGAACCGCTTTATATAAAAAGTCACTTGCACTACAATTGACATTATTCTTAAGTGATTTTCACTTATATGGATCCTTACATACATGGAATCAAAGCTTACTATAGGGTTTGCTGTAAAATTAATCAGTAAATTACTAGAATTTTTTATTATAAAAAATAAAAAATTAATAGCCATAAAATTTCCTAGTAATTTACCCATTCGCTGTACAGAAAATTCCAATAGTAATGTTTGTTCCAATGTATATAAAGAATCATATAATTGAATATCAATTTAAAATAATGTAAATTGTGACGCAAGGGACTTTTTGTATAAAGCAATACAATATTATCCTATTAAGTTATTAATAAAATGCAAATCCCTTATTATAGAGAGACGAAATTTTGTACATGTGTTATTACTAACTAGATATACTAGTGATAAACATTTTGTGAATTTAGCTTTAAAAATATAGAAGTTAGTAATTTCAGTATAATGTCCCCAAGGATACACTGACGTGAGGTTTTGTCATTTTTGGTCAAAAAAATCGTTTCTTTGTTTTTACCTTTAAAAATTCATTTTTGGTCTAAAGGTGCCCTCTGCCAATTTTCATGACCATACGACCGGTCTATCAGCTATTTAGGGTCACAGTTTTAAAAGGCTGCGGGCTCTGACTGTTAATTTAAATGCTCCGTCCACGCCCTCTACTCTGAATTCTGCGACCATTTTGGAAATTACGCTCTATTTGATACATTATTTATTATATTAGATTTCCGATTGATTAGTGCAGTTTCTAGACTTCTCGAAATATTTCTTCATAGAATCCAACAGGTGTTAGGCCTACTTCAAAGGCTGCTTTCTTTTAAAAAACATTCAGTTACAAAGGAGAGCACAACTCTTGTCTAAAGGAAAGTTCCGCTTGTTGCTAGTAGCCATAACAACGTATTTTCCATGCTTGGTTTTTGTTTGTGATACAAGAAATATTTGCAAGTTCCTAACAGTTTTATTGTTAGTGTTATCCTAATAGTGTCTAAAGTCTATAGTGATTTGTAAATAATATTTATCTATTATAGTGTTTTCATAAGTTTACATAGTTTTTTAGTCACTTTTGTTTACTAGTGTAGGTTAGGTGTGCACAGCGTGGTCGTGTATATAAGGGTAAGTTCTTTATATAATATGCTAGGTCTATATGTTTCAAAATGCCTAGAAAATAAAAAAAGACAGAGACCTGGTTCATTATTATCATCCAAAACTTTGAAGTGAATTTTCTCCACTTTAATTTACTGTAAATTTTGCATTGCTAAAAATTCTTATTTTTTTCTACAGATTTTGTACTACGTGCATGATTTTTTGTAGAGGTTCTTTTTTAAATTTATTTATTTTATGTCGTTTTAACTTAGGAAGTCATATCGCGAAAATACATAAACAATTCTTACAGTTTACAGAGAGTTTATTGTATTACAATAATCATTAGAGGTTTTTGAATATGTTCTTAACAAAACTTCTATCAGGATTATACCTAACACTCTATTTTTTGTTGTTGCTGTTGTTTAGTCAAATGTCCGGACATGTTTGAATCTCATAAGTACCACCAAAAAGGCATCACTCATGAGGCAACTAGGCCAGGAGATAATGGGGTAGGGTGGCCAGTTGGTTTCTCCCTCCAATGCATACTTCGCCGACTAGCTACATATTACACTAATCAGACTTCATATATATATGCAAACAATTGTTCTTCCTCTGACACATATCGTCAAGTGAGATGTACTGCCTGATAATATATATGTATATCAGCCAGAATATCAATAAAAGGTATTTTAATACTATTTTTTTACGCTCGAGTTGAATTTTTTTTCTGTTTTTACACTTTTAGTGCATTAAATATTTTTAATTATTTTTTTAGTAAAATTAAAGGAAAATTGTATAGTAAGTATTGTTTCTCAAGGTCTGACAAGCATGTAGACAAAAATTCTGGCCATAATAGTAGCAATTTTTTAAAACCTAAATTTACACAGTTTAAAATTACAAATTAAGAGTACAAAATTTCAGAGATCTACCTAGAATAGTTTAGAAAATTCAAATTTCACATCAGTCTAACCTAATAAGGTTTCTAGTTTCTACGGTCTTTGCATTTTCCAGTCGAGCCAAACAATACAATCTTGTCTCAAGAATGAATTCAGAACTTCATAAATATATTATGTCATTCTTGCAAATAGCAGTCCACACCTGTGGAGTCAGCGCGTCTGACCGCGAAACCAGGTGGCCTGGGTTCGAATCCCGGTCGGGGCAAGTTACCTGATTGATGTTTCTTCCGGGGTTTTCCCTCAATCCAATACGATCAAATGCTGGGTAACTTTCGGTACTGGACCCCGGACTCATTTCACCGGCATTATCACCTTCATTTCATTCAGACGCTAAATAACCTAGATGTTGATACAGCGTCGTAAAATAACCCAATAAAAAATAGCAAATAAGATTAAATTCAGAAATGCTTGATTTGTAAGGGAGATGGTAAAAATTTGACACTGATCCTAATTGGTACGTGATTTTCATTTGTTTTATGTAGAAATATCACTGCTGAAACAACTTAAATTCTAGATTAGTTTTATAAAAATATTTTGGAGCTCAAATTTTGAAAAAATAAATATCAAAATACAGTCATTCATTAATCTCACAATGTATGCTCGGCTAGGTAGTGGATCGTTCCTTTTTATATTTATAGTCACTTCTTTCCTTTTTTCCTTATTTCTTTCACCTTGTCACAGAGAAAACAAATGTGCGCTTTTTTCAGTTCTCTGTGAACAGTTCTGAACACAGCAGCACTGCATTTTTTCGCACTTAAATTACATTCTTTCCCTATGCTGCTGTATACTGCATAGCGCGCGCTGGACCAACAATGGCGGATTTGTCGGCATTTGCCGGCTCAAACGATTGCGGTACTCTGGATATCCACGGACTCTGTATAAAATTATGATTATGATTATAGTTCCATTATTATACGTAGAAGCATTGTGTACTGTGAAAATTCTCTGATTAATTTTGCATTACTGATTGAGTACGAAGATTATAAATATGCCAAGCATATTGCAATGTTATTTTGAATTTATTGATGATATAAAATCCCCTTCTCCCGGGACAGTCACCGATACTTTTGACCCGAGCTAAGATGTATGCCCGAAATGTCCCCGGTTTTTTAATAAAATTCCCCAGATTGTCCATGCTTTCAAAGACGACTTTATTTTATCATTGTTAAGTAGTCAATATTGGTGATACAACAGTTATTTTTATATACGTAAGACAATGTAATAAAAAGAGATATTGAATACGATGTGCATGGCAGACAAGTAAAAGCCTATAAAATTCTAAAACAAATTAAGAAGTCTGAGAAAGATGATTTACAGTTAAAATCCATCACTGGAGAAAGCTGGCTGGATTACTACGAAAACCTCTGGACTATTAAAAATGAAACCACGCACAACAGAGTAACTGTGCAAAGTAATGAAAACATGGACCCTATCACAATGGAAGAATTAAAAGAAATATTGAAAAAATGTAAAAATAGGAAGGCCCCTGGATCAGATGGAATTAATATGGAATTATTTAAATACGCCCCAGAAACCTTTATATGTCGATTCTTAGATTTTCTGAATGTATGTTGGAAATATTGTCATATACCTGAGAAATGGCAGGAAGCTGTAATAATCCCTATCTTTAAGAGAGGAGATAGAAAATTATGCTCCAACTATAGAGGAATAAGTTTGCTGAATTCTGGTTATAAAATTTACTCAAAAATAATAACAAAACGAACAAACAATATAATAGAATATATGCTATCATAAGAACAAAATGGCTTCAGAAGAAATAGATCCTGTATGGACTGCGTATTTACTATCAATCAAATAATGGAAAAACATAGATAATTTAATATTCCTACATATATTGCATTCATTGCCTATGAAAAGGCTTTTAACACTGTAAATCGTACGTATAAAACTTTGGAAAATATTACTGAATAGAGGTATCCCACAACATTTAATATATGCCATAAAAAGCTTATATGTAAATACAACAGTAGCGGCCGGTGATCGAAATCCTCGGTGAGGCCAGATGCAACTAGTTTAAGTGCCTCCGATAGGAAATGTTTATTTATGATATTAATTATTGTTATATTATTAATATCATGATTACTGTATTATTATTATTATTATTATTATTATTATTATTATTATTATTATTATTATTAGTCTATTATTATTAGCCTACTATTGATGAAAAATAATGTCACTCACCAAATAAGCTGTTATGCTGTGAGTTTCAGTGATTGTTTCAGTGTGATGAAGCAACCCACATTATGTGTTGAAAATCCCCTCCTTTCTGTTCTTTTTATTTTTTTCCCTTGACAGCAACGAACAAGGCCAACAGAGAAGTTTATTTTACATCACATTACCACATAACCATTTATGTTGCCCATACCAGGATGCAATAGAAACTCGCGTTTTAAGATTATCTGTCAGAAAAATTGTCAGCGATGTCGTAGGTATCTCGGTAGACTTTCTCTTTATTTAAAACTTCCTTTCTTTCAATATTATTTCTTCTTGAAAAAAGGACACTCTAACAATGAATTAACTACACCAGCATTATTTCTCGCATTTATTTCTGTTTATATTTTCTCGAAACACATAACAACATTGGCCCAGATTCACTACTGTACTACGAAGTACAATAGTACAACATCCTCGCTCAGGTCATAAACTGAGACATAAGGGGAGGGAATAGTGTGGGTCTCTGCCTGCCAAAGAGCTGGAATTTGTGTTATTTACAGTAGCGTGCAAATTAATCCGAACACGACATATTTTTACATTTTCTGTCACTGTTGGCCTCACAGCTGCTCATACCGCTTTAATTGACATCTGTAGTACGTGTAATTCCATTGTTGAAGGTCTGTCGTTACTTTTTTTTTTAATATGTGACATTTTGCCTGTCGTTTTGTACTTATAAGCATTTCAGTTGTGTTGAAGACTTAATACTTCAATCCTGTGTACATTCTGTCGTCTTCACAAATGGATACAACTCCACAAAAACGGTCTAAAATTATAAAATTAGCAGAGCATTCTTCTATGACACAGAGGCAAATTGCTGCAGAATGTCACATCGGTTTGGCTACTGTTATAATTCGATCATAAAACGATACAGGGAGACTGGATCCATCACACCCCAGAGAAAAGGAAACTGTGGCCGGAAAAGGAAGACTTCACCTGCAGATGATCGTTTAATTGTCAGGAAAAGTAAATTAAATCCTAGACTAACTGCTGTCGACTTAACCCGCGAGTTAATGGCTACCACTGAGGCGAATATTCACGTCACAACAGTGCGGCGTAGGCTTTTGAAAGCTGGACGAAGGGCTCGTAAGCCTATTAAGAAGCAACTGCTAACCCCTGTTATGTGCAAAAAACGCTTAATGTGGGCAAAATTACATCAACACTGGACAGTGAATGACTGGAAGAATGTACTTTTTTCCGATGAGTCTCATTTCGTGGTCCACGGCCACTGTGTTTCTTACGTACGGAAAGGATCCGAAAAAGTAACAGCAGCTCATCTCCAACAAGCACCCAAATACCCTCCTAAAGTAATGTTTTGGGGTTGTTTTACACATGAAGGGCCTGGAGCATTAATACCTATCAAAGGAATGATGAATTTTGACAAATATATTCACTTATTGGAAACCAGAATCGTACCCCAGCTGCAAAAATCATTTCCGGATGGCAGAGGTGTGTTCCAACAAGACCTGGCACCATGCCATACGTCTCGAAAAACTACAGAATTCTTCAATAAGAAGAATATTCAGGTACTCCCCTGGCCAGGCAACTCACCCGACATCAACCCCATTGAGAACTTGTGGTCAATTTACAAAAGAAGAATGCAAAAAATGGATTGTTCTACAAAGGAGAAGATGATTTCTGCCCTCATTGGTGTATGGTTTCGCGATGAAGAAATGAAGAATATTTGTGGGAAATTAGTGGAATCCATGCCAAATTGTCTCAGAGCTGTTATTAGGAACAAGGGAGGCCACATAGATTACTGAGGTATGTCTTAGATACTTTTTTTTATCCCGTTTGAGTGTTTTGCATAAGTAATTACGTTGTTCGGATTAATTTGCACGCTACTGTATGACCTATTTAGGAAGACAAGTCATCATTGCTATTCCCACCCCCACTCTACCCTTGAGGCCGGCCCATGGATGTGAGGAGTGAAACCTGACCAGGCCACGAGGCCAGACGAATTGTGCCTCGGCTACAACATTTTAAGAGCAAGCTCAAACCCCGCGAAAATACAGGAAATTCAGAAGACAGACCCGGCACGAACGATTCTGGCCCCAGGAACAAATTTTACTGCAAAACAGGTCTACATACACCACAACCAGACCCGGCACGAGCGATTCTGGCCTCAGGAGTAAATTTTACTGCAAAACAGGTCTATATACATCATAAAGTTTTAAAATGCTTCTACAGCGATGCTTCATTCAAATAACTAATGCATTATATAAAAACACAAAATTTGATTTCTGTTAAGCCAAGTGACTGAGGCCTGGCCTCACTTGCCTCAGTCAATCAGCCGCCACTGAAATACAACGATCACAATAAAAACTAATAGCGGAATAAGTAAGGAGAAAAGAGAAATAACAAGAGGTGTACGACAAGAGTGCCCATTGTCACCTACTCTCTTTAATTTATATATTGACGAAATTGCCAGAATTCGGCAAAGAGAACTAAGTTCACATTTTATAATAAACAATACACCTATAAATACGATCGTATTCGCAGATGATCAGGTTGTATTTGCTAATTCAGAGGATGATCTGCAACGGGCACTATTTGAACTAAATCAGATAGCCTGCAATTATGACCTGAAGATCTCAATGAAGAAAACGAAAGTAATGGGCTTTCAGGGAAAAATGCCTCTAAGAACGAAAATTGTAATAAATAATGAGCCCATTGAGCAAGTTAATAATTTTAACTACCTTGGCTGTAATATATCATATGATAAAACATCTAATGTAGAAATAAAACTTCCAAAATTCGAACAGCTAGTAGGAACCATCGAAAGAACACTTTGCAACAAGGTCGGAAAGGAAACAGTCTTACATTTTTATAAAGTACTTGCCATACCGTCATTAATCTATGGATCTGAGATCTGGACTTTGACTGAGAAACAAAAGAAAAGAATGGAAGCAGCGGAAATAGACTGCTCAGACCATTGGCAGGTTACAGTCTACTCCACCATAAAAGAAATACAGAAATACGTGAAGAACTAAATATGACAAGTGTAATAACAACAACACATGAATATACAAATAGATGGCATGACCATATTACCAGAATGGAACAAAACCGTATTCCACAAATACCATATCAATATTAACCAAGAGGTAGAAGAGATATCAGTCGACCTAGGAAGAGATGGAGTGACCAATTTTAATTTTAACATTTAAAATACGTATGGAAATGGAACAGGCCTTATGGCCTAAACCGTGTTGTTTATGATGATGATGATGATGATGATGATGATGATAATGATGATGACAATGTAATAAAGGATTGATGACTGACAAAAACATTAATGGTTGATACATTTTCTTTCTAAATCGTACTAAATCGCGAGAAAAACGTGCTCGTAGCTATTCTACACTTTTAAGGTATGTATTAACGTTTGAAATGGCGTTTTTTTTACTAAAATTTTCTTTGTAATAATGTTAGCTGCAAAATCCTAGTACAGAGCATTGTACGCATAAACAGCAATAACTCAGTGAAAGAAATTTCAAAATTGAGTAATTTTTAGAAAATATATGGCATTTTGAAGAAATAGAATAATTTTTAATTAATTATTTTTTTTAAGGAATCAAAAAGTGAAATTGAAGTTTCTGATATATGGTTATGTTAGTCTACTTTCATGTCTGATAAATATCTTAAAAAGGTTGGTTAAAAAATGTAGATTTTCCTCCAAAACGTTAATACATACCTTAATGCATACACTGCTTTGCTTCATGTTGTTTCTGATTTAAACAAAAAATTTTTAATTCAGAAACGGTATTGTTCTAGCGGAAGTAGCATATTGAGTAGGTAGTCAATGGTAGCTATTGCGCACGCTAAACGAGTTTTGTACCGTGTACTGTGTAGTCTTTGTGATTGTAAAGAGAAAAATTTGGGATCAGAAAGATAAAAAAATACGAAAATGTGTTGTGATACGTTGTTGAAAGCATTCTTTAAGGTCGAATTAATGACCATCCCCAAAGCCATTTTTTAGTGCATAGAAAACTGGATCCTTGTGTTGGCAACACTGCAAATAACTGTCAAGCAGAGGCCTAAGATACAAAAGAACGTGTTTGTATTAATGTCGATTTTCAGTGTAAATGAATGTTATAACAAAAGTGTATGTCCATTAAACTATGTTCGCGGTCGTTCGTTGTTTATGTATTATAAAGAAAGTGCGTATTGGCGATAAACGCAAAACAATAAATTAAAATAAAATGGCTGCAATCTTTGGCAACTTTTACGGTTAATAATGACAATTGATTGACAATTCTTCCATATATTAAATATTTTATGAACTACAGTGCAGAGCGATTTAGAACATTATTTAAATTATCAAAAAAGATATTGACATTGTGTTGATTGAAAGATGCTAGTTAATCTCGGTAACGAATACCTCTCAGATTGTCGTATGCTCAGTTTCTTGTTGCGTTTCAGAAATGCTCGCATCTAGTCTACTCCGACAGTTTTATTTGCATCCCAGCTGTCAGGTACTTGTTTATTAGAGCTTTTTCATAGACCGGTTCTCGTAAATCACTTGTGAACATACCCTAACACAGTTTTGAACACTTCAACAAGTATTCAAAAATCATGTTTTTCTCTGAAGCACTGAAAATCTGAAGGAAGGCATACTTCAGTGTCAAAGGAATTTCAATGTTCGTTTCCGTTTCTTTATATATCTTTAATAGAAAAAGAATTAAGTAAATATAATGCACAATAGAATTCAAAATTCTCAGTGCTAGTGTACTCTAATCTAAATAAATATATGCTTCAATAACATGTAAGTTAATTTTCCGGTAAATGTTCAGCACATTACCAGCGCTTCGTAGCAACGCCATTATTGTATTTTTGGTCCAGGGAAAATACTAGTCTTTTACGAAGACACTCACCCCTGCCACTTACAGTCCCGTCGCTCTTATTTCCGGCAGCCAATCATGTTGCAAGTCGGCTACATTTAAACATGTGCGTCTTGTCATTCGCTGTTGATTTCGTTATGGACTTCCTAAAGCTCTATAGATACTGGGTACAATCGTCCGCCATTTTCGTTCTTTCCTTGCCGTTTGCAGCAAGCAGACGAGAATTTACAACAGTACAAATTTTAATTCCGCGCTCTTTTAGGTATATTTGTTTAAAATAATAATAATAATAATAATAATAATAATAATAATAATAATAATAATAGAATCAAGGGTAACAATCGATTTAGAGCCATGCAGCTGGATACTCTGGTAATTAAACCTTCAACAAACAATGCAGCATTTGATCCACATACATTAAACATCATAGTCAACAATTGATTTCGTTAGGTATACAAAAGCTATTTCAACATTTACTTAGCTATTTATTTTTAAGTTTCTCACATTAGACATTATAAGAAGAACGTAATCGACAGATTGAATTTTTTTCCGGCAGCGAGTCCCACAAAGCGCGGGGCCTGGGGTGACCGGCGAAGGGCCGGCCTTTCTATGAGAATCCACAGTTCTAACAGACCTAAGTTGTTACTCTGCAAACTGAGGTCCGCGCATATGTTACTCCCAGTAACTGGCAAACTAGTACGGTACAGATTTCGAATAGGAATCACTTTTAAAAGTAATTCTTTCTAAACATTTCTCTCGCTTTGACTCCCATCTAAAGTTAAAAATAGAAAAACTTTTGAAGGTGTCAATGTCTATTTTGATTTCGAATTTTTTCTATGCTTTCCTTAGATATTTATCTATCAAACCTAAAATGTACAATGCGATTATCATAGGTGCTACGACATGATAATGTTTAACGGTGCAGAAAATAGCGTCGTCTGCTAAACGCAACTGGAAATGAAAGAACTAAAATGGAGAACGATTATATGTACCTACTCTTTATAGAACCTACTCTTACTAGGACGTAAGCAAAGAGGCGGAGCCACGCCGGAAATAACAGCGACGTGACTATAGTAGCAATGCTGCATTGTTCTGTGCTGAACATTTAATAATATTATCTTTTATTATTATTTTTTTATATATATTCTGATTAAACTCACCTACCAAGTGTTTGATGTTTGACACCAGTTGCTTTTGCAGCTTCACGAAGTGATATTGGTTTATCTTTATCTAATAGAAGACTTACAGCTGTTCTCATGCTTTCATCCGTAAACATGCCAATACTCGTTTTTCGTGGCCTTTACTCATTTTGAAATGCTAAAAAAGTTTCAGTGTGCACAATATTTGATGTCTAACTGTGAATCATTCTGATTTGTTGGTTACAATTTCTCATAATTAAAAACCTAACAATAATTACATATTCAAATATTGATTATAGGAACTCTACACATGCTTTTTCAACAGAATAGAACAATACAGTCGTTTATTAATATTATAACAATGCTGCAGAAGAAAATTTACCAATCTTACCTTGAAACAACAAATCACATATAATTAAAATACTAAGCAACATTCCGAATTGCCAACTTCGTAGCATGCAGTATTATATTCCCTTTTCGGACATGTTGCGTCACTTGTCATAAGCATTTCTGTTACTCTTAAAATAATTGTACTGTCTCACTGTGCACCACCCTATCTTATGTACTGACTAGACCGTACCTTTCAACCTCAATAATAATAGAAAGCAGACTACACTGTAAGAAACAATATCTTTACCTATAGGCTACTACTGGTACGGTACTCTGAATGTGAAACTTGCAATGATTAGGTTTCAAGTGCTCATTCACTTTACAGAAATCATGATAGACACTTTGACTTTGTAACAATGTATGTGTCCGCCGACTTAGAAAGCGTTATAATGTTGTTTCGTATTGACAGTTTAAAAAAGCCATCATTACTAATAGGAGTATCGTTTATAATGAGACGTTTGCATCTGTAGGAACAAATGACAGCAAGATACACCGTTCTACTGTTTTGTGGCGTGAAAGTATACGACGGAGAGGGAAGGAAGAGTTAATAAGTACTTTCATGCAGTTCATCATGTTTTATAGCAGGGATTCGGAACTGGAGAAGAGAGAGGTGAAAGCATGGGAAAAGAGTTTGTTCACCGTCCACAATCCCCGGCCTTGAATTACGTATCTGTGATGTCCGCAAGCACACTGAATAAATATTTTCTTCCTTCTATCACAGTCTACTATATACAGACGCGAAACTCAATATGTAGTAAAAATGCAAACATGGGTAGTTCCCCACCACTAGGATCGCTACTATCGCCTCATCATCGCAGATCTCTCGCCTAGCAGATGACAAACACTTTCGTTGTCGTGTTCTTTTGGAAAAATTAACACCTTCCTTCCATTATTGAAATATTAAATGCATAAAGTTAATTTATTATTTTAATGAAGTATATTAAATTCCACCATAAACTCGAAGATATCTGCAAGGAATAAGTTAATATAATTTTTGTTTGTGCAAAACGAACTGAAATTTACTATAATAGCTTCACTCATTCAAGATTATAGCGATAATTAACTATGAAACCAATAAATATTAATTTGCATTTCCCTTTACAACAATAATAATAATGGAAATATGAATTAATGGAGTAACTTACGTGTACCGGTACTTGTAGTGTAAGCTTACGTAGTTAACAAAGTGGGATAAGGTTAAGCAATAATAATCACACCAGAATTGGAAATAAAACGTGATCAATGAATTTTATTGTAACGGACTTTTTCTACGTCTCTAGTAAAGCAACAAATAAAAATAACAACAAAATTAACAGCTATAATTAAAAACATGTCCTTTGAAAAAAAAAGTAGGCCTAAGCAATAATAATCCCACCAGAATTGAAAATAAAACGTGATCAATAAATTTCATTAAAACAAACTTAATTTTTCTACGTCTTTAGTAAAATAACACATAAAAATAATAACAAAATTAATAGCTACAATTAAAAATATATCCTCTGAAAAAAAAAAGTAGACCTAACCTTTATTTCTCTGGAAATTTAGCAGCCTAAGTGACAGAACTTTAACCGGTATCTAATGTCCTTTCGGTTAGACTGAAACATTTCATTGTGAAATTTAAGGATATAATGTATTCTAACAGTCACAAAGAACTTCAAAATTAAGAGTTTTGTTTCTGCACAGCATTCTTGTGGAAACCCAGGAACCTTTCTGAATCTTTCGGAAATCGGAAAAAGGATAATTCTGGCTTCTTTCTCTTACTGTTGCTATAATTTATAGCACTACAAACGTCTCCTCCTTGTCCCATATTATTATTCAAATTATTATATTTTAGCCATTAACATTTTCATTACAACCAATAACGAACATTTCACAAGCATCAATGTGAAATACGCAACGAGCTAGCACTCGATAGAAATACGACACAGTCCAAAGTCGACCATGGATAGCCTATTGTTTGTAGTTGCTAACCACTTGGAGCGCTTTATCACGAGATTTGCAGAAAAACACCCCAAGCTTCGCGACTGTATATAGTAGACTGTGCTTCTACCATATCCAATGACATGTGGAGTGAAAGGAAGGGATGAGTCACGTGCTCCGGCTTGTGACTTGTGCCACAATTGGAGCACAGTTTTGCATCTCTGTTTTATAGGAATTCATAGCAATTCATATTTTGGTTAGACAATTGTGCTGCCCAAAATAAAAATTGAGCCTTTCTATTTATCTTTATTTATATCGTACATTATTCAAAAGCGATTGAGAAGTCAATCGAAGTGAATTACTTTGAACCCTGACATATAGTACATTTATGTCTTGTGACAGTTTTTACCATCAAGTAAAATGTAAAACTATCGTTATAGCATCAAGGGGAAACATAATAACGTCAACGATATAATTGAAGCCTTGCCCCGAATAGGGATCTAAGCGCCACAATTGTCGAAAATGAGTTATTAGTGGAATAGAAATCTATAATAGTTTCTCTATCATATGGGAACATCTGTCGGTAGCTATGGCAACTATATCAGGTTGAAAGTCCAAAGCCGAAGTTCGTTCGTTGTGGAAGACGGATCTAGCTCCAGTTAGTTTTTCTTAAATTTCTCCAAAGAATAGAATTGGAGCTTAGATCTCTATTCGGGGCAAAGCTTCAATTATTGGTGTGCAGTCAGGAAATGAAGGTAAAATTATTTTATACTTCTACCATTTTAAGGATTTTTCTGCAGTTTCCAAGTGAAAATCCAAATGTTTCAATGAAGAAAATATTCTTCTTTATAAAATTGTGCAGATTCATGCTACAAGAGATAATTTACAACTTGGAATACAAAACAAAATATGAAAGAAGCGAATACTTTGAACTTAATTTTTTCAAACATAACATGCAACCTGTTCAGCACTCACAGTCTTGAGGAATTTCCAAGGAAAAAAGAAAGGTATAATCAGGAATCTGATTCCGCTAACGTGCGAAAATACGTCATACTCACAAAACATTTCTCAATGTGAATAACCAACATGTTACCACAGTCTAGTATATACGGTCACGAAGCTCAATATATAGTAAATATGCATCCATAGATAGTTGCTAACCACTAGGATCGCTACTATCGCCTCATCACAGATAATGTGAAATAGTATCTGCACAGTCTATTGTTCCTAGCACCCTCATAAACTCAAGCTTCGTGACTGTATATACTGTCCAAATTTCACGAGAGGATACCTGCGAGGGGGGTATGGTTCTTGCGGGGTGAAAGGAGAGGGTCAACTAGTAACTCAGCTCCTCTGAAGGAGCAGGTGGATGGGGATGGTGTCATTGGCCGGCTGGGATAAACAAAGCTTAGTCATTGGCCGGTCGGTTCTGTGTTGGGGTTAGTTGTAAGAGTGGGGAAAAAAAACTCACATCCCTTGTTCGGATCTTCTTCTGAAGTGCGGACTGTACTAGACTGTGATGTTATGTTTTGGCCGCGAGTTGAACTGTTCTTAAATGTTCTATTCAATAAAACAGACATTAATAATCTTCATTTTTTGTACATTTTCGTTTGGAAATCGTTTTGTACTAAGTTGATTGTGTTATTGTCTCTAAATTCTCTAATATAATAAAATTGAAATCCAAAACCATCTGTCACTTTATATTTATTTCTAGTGGTAAACATAGGAAGAAATGCATCATATTAAAAAAAATAAAAAAAAAAAGACAGCCTGTTACTTCCTCTTACTGTTTAAACAATCAAAATTGAAGTTTGCATATGGTTCGCAAAATGGCAGTATCTACTGTAATCAAGTTACTTGAGAAAAATTTATATTTCTGATGCAATAAATCAATTTTCCTACTTGTTTTACAACTATACTGTTAATCTGAACTTCATCCAGAAAGAAGAAAGTAATGGAAAACACATTTAACTTTGAATGTGTTTTTATCAGTTATGAAGTTCATTAAGTTACTGCTTTCCTCCTTAGAATGGCAGTTCTGGTGTAGCCATTATTAAGTTCCTGTACTCGCACTTTTTAATTTTACATAAGTATGCCAAAACATTTCCTACTAATGGCAAAAATTATCTATTTGATTTCCTGTTCTCTCATATGCAGAAACTCAAGTAATTTTATGAATATATGGGATAATAATGTAGTTCCTGTAACTATTTAATTTATACCACCAAAATATAAACACTTCCCCTTATTCATTTCTTTCTCTAATACAATGCCGATCCATAATTTGTTTTAAGTCTTCATTTTTGGTTCTTACTTTCGCATTAAAATTCCAAATAATTACCTAGCTTATTATCATCTTTTTAAATATAATTTACACACGAATATTTAACTGTTTGTAAAATTTAACTCTTTGCAAACGTTTTCTCCTTCCTCTAAGGTTGGAGTAATTTTTAGAGGCATAGCACAGTACGGTACTACAGATAGATAAATTCCTTTTTTAAATTTTAAAATATGAAGCGACAATTCTTGATGATACAGATTCCTATTCTATTAGGCTACTTCTTATCCTTTTACTTTTAACAGTAAACTCACGACCTCTAGTTGTGGATTACCTTGTTTCCTGTACAGTAAATTAATTTCTCATCACTTTGATTTTGATGTTTACCAAAGTGGCTCCTACTTGTTTCACTTAAAATATATACAGTTTATAAATTGTATTCACTTCTCGAACAATGACTGTTCTAAAATCCCATTGCCATATGTAGTCCATAAGTTTCAAAATCCAAACTTTGTTCTTGTTTTATCTACTTTACGATAAATGATTAAAATGTTAACAAACATAACGTATTCATTAGTTACAAAGCAAGTTTCACATCAATCTGATTATTGTCACAAAATCGACCTCACATTTTGCGCCATTCATCGCTCTTCTCGATACGAATACTAACTTACTTATTACAAGCGATATAGCTTTGAATACCTCAGCCCTATATAGTAATACTGCCATGAGACACTGGATTGCTATTGGAGTGTAGTGTAGTTCTTTAACTTCCTTCTAACAGAAATAAATTGAAAATTTAATAGGACGAAAGTTAAAAATGAATAATAAATTACATTAGCACATAGACTACTTCCTCATTACACATTTAATACATATTACAGATATCCATTCTTTTCATCATGTTGTCAATATTTTTCTATCCTACTTTCATTTCGAAATTACTATACAAGATATGAACTTTGGATAGCTCATTCTTATATGCTGTCAAGTACTTTGTATGTCCGTCACGAGAATTCTCTTGTTACTAATTTTGAAAAGAACAATTTGAACTTAATGCTGTAAACGTATAAAAATTAGCATAAATTAGTGTAAAAGAAGATTCACAAAGCAAAAACTGCAAATAAAACAATGGTAGAGAACAATACAATTTATTTCCGAAAATGTTACATAATATTTGACCTTTGTTCATGTGCCATAAGACTTTAACGTCCATATTGCTTGCAACTATTGATTTGCGTTTATTTTCTTTTAGTATCACGAACCAAAGCTGGAAATCTTTACAACGCGACATGTAAGTCACGAATCAGTAATACTCATATGATAATAAGGAAAGTTGGCCACATTTCCTTTCTTTGCTTAATTGGACGTAATTATCTGTATTAAATATATTGTTACTCTAAATAATCGACAAATGTATTGTTATTCATTTTCATTTTGTAGGCCTATGCACTTCCTTTTTAAATTACTTACTTTCTATGTTTGAGGAAATAGTAAAGAATTTAATGACATACGTCAATATTCGGTCATTGTAAAACAATAGTTATATAAACTTCTTCATAAACGTAACAAACCTGTTTTCATATTCCATAAGGCTTTAACCACAGTCTAGTATATACAGTCACGAAGCTTGAGTTGTGAGGGTGCTAGGAACGATAGACTGTGCAGATACTACCTCGCATTGTCTGTAATGAGGCGATATTAGCGAGCCTAGTGGTGAGAACTATCTATAGATGCATATTTACTATGTATTGAGCTTTGTGACTGTATATACTAGACTGTGCTTTAACATTCATCTCTCTTACAACCATTGAGCGTTAGAACATTAAAGTATAAAATTATTTGTGATAAAACATTTAGATGTTTACAATTTATGACTTGAAAAGTATTTAATGTAATTTACTCACATTTTTTAATATCTTTGAGACAATTTACCACATTTTGTGCACATTATCATTCGTTTATCAGGAATGTTTGTTCACTTCACAACGGTTTCCTGTGCCTGAAAAAAAAATAAATCGTTGAAGATTATTTGAGATATACCATCATGAAATAATTTATATTTAGACATTAATATTGATGTGTTATTTAGTTATTTATAGGATTACCATAAAATAACCTCTCTGAAGTCGTTAAATCTTCACATATACAGGATGAACCGTAAATAATGTCATTAATTTCAGGGGTATTGGCATACCGGTATTTCAAACAAACAGGTTTAATACAACTTTGCTCGTTTTTTATTTATTTTTCTAGATAAAAATTGTTTTATATAACACATTTCATATCCTGTTTTGGAAATGAATTTAATTCCAAATATACACAGCCAATTTAAGACAGCACTGTATAATGATAATAAATTATCGAAAGAATTTTAGTTTTATTCTTTAAATGCGCAGAAATTTCATCTGAATAAATGTAACTTTTCGTTCTGAAAATGAATTTTAAAATATTACATTTGTTCGGATGAAATTTCTGCACATTTTAAGAACAAAACTAAAATTCTTTCAATAATTTATTATCATACTACTCAGCTCTCTTAAACTGACTGAGCATATTGGCAATTGAATCAAGGCCATGCATGCTATGTAATAAAATTATATTCTGTTTTTATATTTTTCTCCTATTTTACTTAGTAGAATAACTTATAGGGTATTTTTTAGTCATTAGCAAACACGGTTCCCTCGTAATTCCACAGTTGTTTGCACAGGACGCTAAACTACCCATTCATAACTCTCGAAAGCTTAACATAATGTACGCAATATGATGATCGATACAGAAAACCATATTTCAAAAAAGTATTTTCCGTAAGAAGTAGTTTTCTAATCAATTACCGCTCCACTGTTGAACTTGTAACTAGCAACTTCTGATCATAGGCGCCTATCATAGCTGTGTGACAACCCCACGTATCTTATCTAGGTGATTACCCAATCACCAGGCGACAAGCAGTAACGGGCAGAGAAGTCAAGCGCGGACATATTGTACCCTCTGACAAGGAGTCTAGAGACCTTCAGCTAATAGAATCGCATGCAGGCATACGCTTATATCACAGTCTAGTATATACAGTCACGAAGGTTGAGTTGTGAGGGTGCTAGGAACAATAGACTATGCAGGTACTATTTCGCATTGTCTGTAATGAGACGATATTAGCGATCCTAGTGGTTAGCAACTATCCATGTATGCATATTTACTACGTATTGAGCTTCGTGACTGTATATACTAGATTGTGATTATATTCATATATATCTCACATACTCATAAAGTCTTCGGATTCTCTTTGCTTCTCTCCAACCAGACTCAATGGCTCCGTGAACGGTTGAATAATGCGTACTGTGTGTTGCTTCACCAGCAAAGAGCAATACCTAAACAATGAGAACCATTTCGTTATCTTTAAATTCGTGACAAAATATAACATGTTAACTTTTCACATTGAGCAATTTCTACGTAATTCATACGTATTTTAATTTATAGTTGTAAACAAAAATTGGATGTGAATTTAAGTTTCACCAACCAGCACTTCTATATATTTGTATTTAGATAGGGTGACCAGAGATTTTCGACAAGAAAGAGTATAGATACTTCATGCATCGGTAAAGCGAAATCAAAGGTCGTCCTCCTGTGCATGAAGAAACAGTTGAGCGTGTATGGGCCAGTCCATGTTCGCGTTACTTATCAAGTTATTAATAGACATCGGAAGTTAAGGCACTAAAATGGTATTTTAGGCGCCTAAAAAGGCTCTAAAACAACAAAAAATAGGGCAATAAAAGACACTAAAATTATACTGAATCACCCATAATTCATAAAGTAAACATCCATAAGACCATAAGTAACTTAACAAAGTACAAAAGTAGTTTCTCTGTTCTATGGACTTGTTTCACTTGTACTTATTCATCCACAACTTCACGTCCATAATTTGAGTTGCAATAAACAACAAGCAAATTTTCAAGATTAACGCGCAAACTTCTGTCACGTTTGTTGGACAAAATCACTGTGACGATGATTAATGTAACAATAATGAGACGTCAGTAGAGCCGCGAAGTCCTACCAGCAAGCACCGTCTTTGTCCACCACAAATTATAGTTGGACTCACCGGGATTCGAAACCGGGTTATCAGCGTGGAAATCCAACGCTCATGTATTCGACTAATAACTGATGTTTGTTGTTGTTTAGTCAACCGTACGAAGACAGGTTTGAACCTCACAAGTGACACCAATAAGGCATCACTCATGAGATAACTAAGCCAGGAACTAATAGGGTATGTCAATGCTGGAGTCTGGTAGCAGTGCTGGGTAAGGACAAGGTCGATTCCGTAGTAGGCGAAACAACAACATTGCATTGCAACAGGGTGTCCCATATCTATGGCTACTATAAGAACTGCAATTTCATTAGTTTCGAACGCGAAATACGGGGTGGGCAAAATAAAACTGGCTCGCGGAAAATATATATGAAATATATGAATTTATATGTATAAGACTGACGCGGAAATGACTCTGACAATGCAGGAAACCGTGATTTCGATGCAACAATGGGTTGCTGTCACATGTCCGCGCATGCGCATCTCCCGCATGCTCTGTCCCGAACTTCGCTGTATCATTATGTTTGAGTGAGTGAGAGGAGCAGACGTGTTTAGTGGCCAGTTGAATGCAACACAAAATGGTGCTCACGATAAAACAACTCGTGTTCATTATCCAGTGTTATGCGAAGCACAATTCATGGAAAAGATGTGCGGAACTGTTCGCGCAAGAGTTTCAGACTGGACGTGTTTTGGCAAAACCTCCAGCAAAGGCTGCAATCCAAAACTTAGTGACAAAATGACGTTAAACGGGCTCTGTAGCGAATAAAAACCGTAACTATCCGAAAAAAGTTCGAACACCAGAAAACATTGCTCGAGCCAGTTTTATTTTGCCCACCCTGTAAATGCAGTATTGTTGAGTGAGTAGTCATATAAAGAAAAAGGCAAAAAAAGGTACATGTAAAAGCAAGAAAAGGGCAAAAAAGTACATATTAAAGTAAAAAAAGGCATAAACGGCAAAAATAGGCAAGATCAAACTTCATCAGAATGCTTCATTTCTCATGATTCGTGCACATTTATTAAAAGCCTTTAAATATGAACATTCAAATAAAATAGGCATTTTCCTAAACATCCGATATCTAGTTATTAAACACCAAACTGTGAAACCGATGGACTGGTCGTATCGGGAATGATAATCACGAACTGCTATCATGGCCTCCACGTTCTCCCAACTTAGCCTCATGTGACCATTTTGTGTGGAGGTATGTGAAGAAC
The DNA here is from genome assembly GCF_040183065.1 of Periplaneta americana. Taxonomy (NCBI): domain Eukaryota; kingdom Metazoa; phylum Arthropoda; class Insecta; order Blattodea; family Blattidae; genus Periplaneta; species Periplaneta americana. Next base: position 67,039,330 of record NC_091122.1, read on the forward strand.
TCAGTGTTTGTGTCATTATTTCCAGCTGATTTACCCGAATTCCGGGCTCGCATCACTAACGCCTTTGCTGAAATTGACAGAAACATGCTACATCGAGTGTGGAGCGACCTTGATTACTGAGTTGATGTGTGCAGAGCTACTAGAGGGGCACCACATACCGAGCTCCTGTAACGTATAAAAAACTTGTTGGTTTTTCTGTGTAACTGTACAGTTTTGTGATCATATGTTAAATAATATAGTACTCCAGTGCTTCTTTGAAACCGCTTCAATCAAATGTAAACACACCGTACTTAAGATTGTTGCTGCCTGACCAACGAATAAGGACGCGGAAAAGGAAGTTTATCCTGTTGCACCAACTAAAGTTAAAATTAACTGAATGGCTCATACCTAAGCACCTAAATAAACTTAGATTGGATTATGATTAACTTTCAACTACATTTTGTGCAATGTATTCGGAATTAAAGAAATACAAGACACTCAGTTAGAAAATACGTGAAAAATTGTAAAAAAAAAAATAAAATAAAAAAGAGTATAATTGGAGATATTTTCAGGTAGAAAAGAGTATAGAGTATTTGGACTTATAGAAGAGTATAATACTCTTAAAAAGAGTAACTCTGGTCACCATAATTTAGAATATTATTTTGTTAAGAATTACGGCAATAGAAACGTATTCGTGCTGTAAAAGGAATCTAATTGCCGTTTCATGATGATGTTGATTACGATAAAATATAGTATAGGCTAAATATAGTACAAAACAATACGAAATCTTATAACTTTCCATGAAGTGACAGCAAAAACATTTAAATTAGTTCAGTAATATGATCTTAATTTGATATACATTGAGACATTTCAACAAAATCAAAATAATGATACGGATATACTGTTTTCATTTCTTTACTCTGCATACAAGTTATCAAACACTTAAACAACACAATTTACCTTAATTTTATGAATTATATTAACCGAAGCTTCTAGTACTATCGATAGAATTTGACTTTCGCACAATAATTATAAAGAATGTACTTCAATATTAATAAAACATCGATAAAGTGCTGAAAATGTGACAATAATGCTGTATAATAGCTAGATTTATTATAATAAATTGTAAGATAACATTATTCTCCACCAATCTTCATTCTTAGCTTAAGTTATATCTTGCCTTCCGCGTGACACGTATTCGTTTTCAAATTTTTCGAGTGATGATATTTCCATTAATTTTGGATAGCATGAAACATCTTAACTTAATAGTCTAAGACATGCCACATTGCACTTACTGTCTCTCCTCCATCGTTGACTACAGGTTCTGCCAGTTCTGCAGCAGATGCTCCCATTTCTTCAGTCATCATGGTGCGCAAACTGTACGAGCCGCGGAAATGAGGATTACTTGACCAATTTGACCTAACAATAACAAGAATGAGTGTCAGTTGAAATCGTGCATAATTCAGTGTCAACTTGGAATGGAATTTACGGGGGGGGGGGGTACTATGGCCCAGCACTGCGAGTGTTACGATCTATTGCGCTAACTCTCAAGCTAGGTGCATTCCCAAACCCACACCGGCTGACTACACTAAGGTTCGCTGCGTACCCAGTTTTCGAGTAGGCAACCCTCCTAGACTCTAGACCTCCCCCCTCCGTGAGTCGCCAGTCGGCGATTTTAGTGGAATGCTACGGAATGACGACGAAATGGAAAAATAGTGACTGAATGATGTAGATGTCTAATATGGAGAAAAACGGGAGAATCCCGAGAAAAACCCCAACTGCGACCGTGTCCGCCACATGTATCACTATGGAGTTTTCAATGAAAAATCCCAGACTTCACCGTAACTCGAACCCTGGCCGCCTGCGTGACAGGCCGGAGGTCTCAGCCATCGCAGGGGTACAACTTGACCTAACCTAATAATCTATCTGTATTGCAGTGTCAATGAAACATAAAACATGATTATCACGAAGCTGAAACGTATTTATTAGTAATGTATACATTTTTGTATTCCATTATTATAATCAGTCTTTATTGTTGCTGAAAATCGTTCATAATATGCCACGTTATTGTACCAGTGCCGTAAAATATTACCATGCCAAACATCATGATTTCTATTATGACGGCATACATTTTACCACAAAGTATATAATTATCGCCCGAGTGGCGTGGGTCGTGTAAATACACCTAAAAGGGAGAGGTTAAGAAGAAGAAGAAGAAGAAGAAGAAGAAGAAGAAGAAGTATATAATTATCATGAAACAATTTGCAGTGCAATAACATTAATTAATACCAAGGCTTCTATACACTCAATAGGTCATTTTGCTTTTCATTAGCCAATCAAATAGCTAGTTGGCTGATGACATGCGAAGAGTCCATGCTGATTGGTCCTTTATTTTCAAATTGATCAGCGTATATTATAAACATAATCTCCTCAAATAAATACATTACAAGGGGTACAAACCAAGTGTGTACGTATCATGGAATAAAATAAATACGTTGAAAGTGTTTATACCGTGTATATAAAAGCTGTACTTACACTTGTCACTGCATTATTTTTCTATATTTCTTAACAATTCGTCTGCTCTCAGTGTCTGCCGTCCGTTTTCGTCTGCTAGTTTCCAGTCTTGTGTTCACATACTTCAGTCGTATAAAGAACCTAGTTTTGACTGTACAATCAACAATAAAATTTCACGTGGAACGTTATTACGAACATTACCACATATTCTTTGGTTCTTTTTATAATATTCCGCCCCTTTTTAATCGTGTTCTTGCCATGAAACACATTGCAGAATTTTTCAGTATTATTGAAACTATTTAGCCATGCTGGTGACAGCATGGTTAAACCTTCAAAAGAAAGAATAATGTACTAACATTTAAAGAGGGCCAAGATGGTGGTGTTTTTGTTTTAAATGTATGTTTATAAAAAATCTAAAATCTGATTTTAATATCTCATTCTAAAGTTTGGAAAAAGGGGCATGTACCGGAATGAAATGTCAACAACACGTTCATTTACAATAATCATTGTAACTCAACAATGGATTGTCTCTGGAGGCTATTATGATTAACCCACTGATTATGCCATAATGACAAAATGTCATAAATCGTAAATATTAAATCAACATAATGAGAATTATAGTGAAAAAACATCACTGGTATCAGTCGTTAACCCTCCATCCCTTTGGTATGCAACTGTTAGTATAAGTAGCATGATTATTTTGTTAATTGTAAGTTATGTACGACCCAGCAGAGATTACAAAAGAAAGAAAATAGTTTGTAGGTTAACATAGATGAACCTAATCTAAGTATACAAAGCTGGTATTAACATAGGCTACTTATATAGGCCTATGTGATTTATTTAAACTTAAATGTAGGCTTTAACATTCTCGGTCGTTTCGGCTTTCTTTTCATTAATGCTGCTCGAAAATCAGGAACAAAATCGTCATCTTTAAAATGATCAGAGCATAGGCCTACTCTGCTTGTATCAAGATTGAATTTATCCTGTCTTTTGCACCCAATTACCCTTTTTTCTTTCTAATTCCTAAATCTTTAGGATTGGTAAAGAAAGACAACTCTTTATTTTTATCGTTAGAATTGTTGCATACCGCAACAGCACACCTTTGACCTGGCATAATGCATCCAAACAACATAAACAAGAAAAAAACACGAGATACTGCTTTGAAGCATTTGAGCTTTGGCGCGCTCAGCTATCTTGTGACGTCAGAATCGCTCTCCTTTCCCCGTCAATCCCTCGCTAGCAAGCTCGATACTAATGCATTGTTGTCATAGAAACCCCTTTCTGCATAGACCATGATATCAAATTTGATGTTATTTCTTTAGTAATTGTTTCATAATGCAGTCGTACAAAAATAGCATATGAAACACTTTTATAATGTTATACAGTTATTGAAATCGTCAAAATTAGGAAACTAGCTTCGCTCGTTCCCTAAACACTGATTCGTCCAAAAAGTATAACATTATAAATTTGTTTCATAATAAACTATCACGCTTTCGCAACAATTCACTTCTGTAATATTGCGAAAAACATTAGGTTTATAGTTTACTTCCCTGAACTATTATTCAAAAGACATGCTTGATTTACTTACTATCCACCAATAAGAAAATGAATTTAATGTTTTTTTGATTGCACACAATGAAACATTCATTTATAAATTACTAGTAGCAGTAGTAGTAGTAGTAGTAGTAGTAGTAGTAGTAGTAGTAGTAGTAGTAGTAGCAGTAGTAGTAGTATTAGCAGCAGTAATAGCAGTAGTAATAGCAGTAGCAGTAGCAGCAGCAGTAGTAGTAGTAGTAGTAGTAGCAGTAGTAGTAGTAGTAGTAGTAGTAGTATTAGCAGCAGTAATAGCAGTAGTAGTAGCAGTAGCAGTAGCAGCAGCAGTAGTAGTAGTAGTAGTAGTAGTAGTAGCTTTACTTTGCCTGGCCGACTTAAGGCTATAAGGCCTTCTCTTCTACTGAACCAGGTTTGAAAAATATACATTAAATACTTGGAACACACAAAAAACAGAATACAAAATAACAAAGAAATAGACATCTCAGAGATTGCATAAAATAAAGTAGACAATTACATATATCAAATTTAGTCACGTAGGATAATGTAAAGGGGATTTATACAGTATACAACTTACAATGGATGAAAATTATTTGGCATGCATTCGACGATTACATATACCAATAGCAGACACATATCATGCATAATGAGAATATAAACAAAGTGGATGATACAGAAATTACTTAAAGTGGCTAGACAGTTATATATGAATAATAAACGTAGAAAATATGTAAGTAGAATATAAACAAGTTACTGGATAATCTGAATATAGAATTTCGTTTAAATAAATTAAGACAAATAGCCTACATATACCAACAATAGACATATAAAATACAATACATACAGGGCTTTTATTTCAAAACTTCCCAGTCTAAATAACCAACAATTTAAATTGAATTCAATTTAAATAAAAACACGTCAATTTAGATATTGAGGGGGAAGTCTGAAACCAGCTTAATTGCATTTTAGATTCACCCCTCACCCCCAACCTCCACCACTTTGAAATTTCAAATGGCAACCCTCTATTTTTATACTTAAATATGAAAGAGCATTCAATTGTTTATACGCCTCATTCATTTGTTTTCGCATATTTTGTTTTCTATCGTCGCCTGGCAACTTGTATTTTGTTATTATTAGTTGATTGTAGGTTGAAAAACAAATTAAATAAAAAAATGTATATCTTACCAATAAATCAGATTACACATGGATGAATAAATACAGGATGATTCACGAATTTCTCCCCCGATTTATAAAGGTGATTCCTGAGGTCATTTGGAACAAAAAAATGTAAATAATTAATGGGATCACATTCATAATTACGGAGTTACAACACATTTTCGAAACGCATCATTGTGAATGGAGCACTAGGTATGTTTGTTGCCATAACTACGTGCACGTGCATCTGGGGGTGGATGAAAGACATTGTGTGTTAGTTAAGCTACAAACGCGCGAAGAGTTTCTTCAGCGCATTCTGGATGCCGCGGCGACAATAAGGAACAAACGTATGAAGCTGCGAAATGCTACACGTGCGGTTCACACCCGTGCGGACCATTGCCTTGAGATTCTGGGAGGCATTTTTGAAAATGTGATTTAAATCCACTCTAAATGAGACTGATACATAAACAACCAATTGTTTGTATTTTGACTATTATTTTTAAATTTTGTTAGTGAAATTCTGAAATAAAAGTTATTATGCAGGTTTCAGATTACCGTAACTCCGTAATTATGAATGTGATTCCATTAATTTATTTACATTTTTTGTTCCAAATAACCTCAGGAATCACCTCCATAAACCAGGGGAGAACTTCGCGAATCACCGTGCATTTTTTCTAGATTCAGGACTTAACTTCTAGGTGAGTAACTGAAAAATGGAAGTGTATATTTGTTTTGTTTTGTTACCATTTGTGGTTTGGAATAAAAATATTGTTGGGGAATTTTAAACATTTTTATTTCTTAAAGCCATGCTTAAAAATTATACTGACTGTATTTTTCAAGTGACAAAAACCTTTCCATAGAATACAATGTTCAAAATGTGTGACAAAAATATCATAGCATTATCTTACTTACTTTTTAGGAATCTGATTTCTTAGAATTAAAAATATAAAATACTGAAAACTGAATTTAAAGGTAACTACAGTAGAGCGTCTCGTTTAGGCACAATGAAAACGTAAACAAAATGCAGGTAACGTGTGAGGGGAGGACGAGCCATACGATAAACACGAGGGATGCACAAGGTTTTAGTTACAACAATTATGGCGGAGCATTAAATGAAATTATATTTTCCAAAACAGCACAAAACAAAAAGAACACAAATTGCATAACTTTACCATACACACATTTTAACAAACAAGCAATAAAATTATAACGTTGAAATAATTCAACATAACAATTCAAATTTTGCTACTTGTATGATGTTGCTTTGAAGCGGCATTTTTACTGTCATGAATTTAATTCTCTGTATGACTAACATAATATCACCATCTTCTGTGGCCGAATTAACAAAACTACAATGTACTGATCTGAAGTGACAACACTATTTCCTGAACGTAATTATCCCTTCTCAAAGTTCAATTTATTCAGATACAGTTCAGACCAATATACTGTAATTTTGTTATTTCGGCCACAGAAGACAGTGATATTATGTTAGTCATGCAGAAAATGAAATTCATGACCGTAAAAAATGCTGCTTGAAAGCAACATCATGTAAGTAGCAAATTTGATTTGTTATATTGAATTATTTCAACGTTACAGTTGCTTGTTTGTTAAAATGTGTATATGATAAAGTTATGCAATTTCTGGTGTTTTTGGAAAATATAATTTCAATCAATGCTCCACCATAAATGTTGTGACTAAAACCTTGTGCATCCCTCGTGTTTATCGTACGGCTCGTCCTCCCCCCACACGTTACCTGCACTTTGTTTACATTTTCACTGTGCCTAAACGAGATGCTCTACAGTACCTGACGGTCAGGTTAGCTTACGACTCTTCGAAAGAATTGATAATTAGACCATCTACAATTCGAATAATGAAACGAAATTTTGCACAAATATTTTTCATAGGCAAAATAATTTTTTGTTGGGAAAAGTGAAAACGGTAAAAGCTGAAATATTTCACCAGAACTCAATATACTGCTTGTTCAGTTCAAAGTGTGTCATGGCTCGCTGTATGTCGTCATGTGGCTAGTCGATGAGCCTAGAGAATTCAATCTTCCTACACTTCCGCAAAGGCGTATTACCTGTGTGCCAGAGAAGTTGCCTAGCAAGTACGGCGTTCATTCTGAAGAGTATGTACCGATATGTACGGTAACGCCGGTAGTGGCGGGAATGTAAACTGTTTGGAAACACGTACTGATTTGAGCTTTTCTTACTGTCGGGATATGGGGAGAGGGTTAAGACGATTACTTACGTATTTGTTGACATTAACTTGGACGGTCAACATGGACACGGAGCATTTGATTTGTGTTGTGGAGTGTTGCCGTAAGCAACCGATGATAACAAATACCCTGCGTACGACTTGCCCGGGCAAAACACAGTTCGAAAGAGGTTATGGTAGCACACAGACCGTACAGACCGCCATCTGTTGCTAAGACGTTGTTCAGGTTGAATGCCTTGAATAATAGGTAACTTCTCTGACATAAAAGCTGAAACTCGCTTCAAATCGCTGACTCACAACAGTGACGTCATGACACACTTTGAAATGAACACCCAGTAGTGCATACACTTAACTGAAATTAGATTAATAAGAGAATACCTTAAAATGAGCTCAGGTTGTGGCACAGTTACATTGAGGGCTTTTCCAACAAACATGTTCAGCAGCTGAACTGTGTCATGCATCACTTCTTCATCAGAAAGTTTCTCCATATACCGGGCTGAAGATCCTGAGACCCATCCACAGAGAACAAGTGGCTGATTGTCTACAGCATGGAATTCGAACATATCTTGAAACCAACAGTTTTTCTGTTGAATCTATTGAAAATAAAATACACACAAAAATTATTTTGGTCACTATTACAACTTAATTGATGTGAGAAATTGTTGTAGGCCTATTGTATTGTATTTATTTAAATTTAATGGTATTCGTACATCGCTTCACAGCTAGAATATGGAACATGTCAATAAAATCTTAATAGTACTACAAAGTCTTAATTATAGTCACAGTCTAGTTGAAATATAATATACAAAAGAATTTTACAACACAAGGGTTAGTATCGGTACTTAAGGGGATACTCCACTAAAAATGACAACTTTTTTCCTAAACATTTCTTTTCAAACAAATTTTGAGAACATGTTTAGGACTAATAAAATCCAAATTTTGAACGCCCCTGTTTTTGGCTTTTGATTTTTTATTTATTTGTTTTCTTTTTATTTTTTACAAATATTTGAAACCCAAACTTTAGTAGAAGATCTCAAATTCTAAACTTACTTTTTTGGTTACATTCACAACACATGGAGAAACATATCTATGCATTCGTTTTATGAAATATTTCATTTATTCACTTTCAAAAAAAAATCTGAAGTTTTGAATACATTATTTTTTCTATAATTCACGAAAAAATATCAATAACATAAACTAGCAGCATTTCTTACAAAATAAATGCGTAGAAACATGCAGCTATCTCATAAATACTTGCAGTAAAAATTTCATCCAGATTGATTAATATTTGGCATTACAAAGTTGGTGTTAAATCGAGAAAAATAAACTTACGAAAAAATGGATTTGAACGTAAAATGAATATTTATGTAACACATGCCTATTAAAATTCTCCTCTGCTACATCCATCTATTAACTTCAAGGAGCCAACTTTAGAACAAAAAGTTGCAGTACTAAATTTGTAACCAAAAATTTGTAAAATATAATTCTTTGATGAAATAATAATTTTGACAGCTCTTTAAATGCCACACTCCTTACAGCCTTAATTTAAAAACATATTTAAATATATTTGTAATAAGAATTGAGCTAAATCCATTTGGGGTATGAAAAATATACATTTTAAAGACGTTAAATAGCCAATAATTTTTTTGTTTGTTTTTTTTTGTTTTTTTTTTTTTGTGAAATTTGAAAAGTTGAAGTAGAGATGAAGTGACACTTCACACGCTTTACTTGAATAGTCTTGACTGTTTTCGAAAATAATAAACGAGCAAAAACTAAAAGAATATACAGGGCGTTTCATAACTGTAGGTATAAACTGTAGGGGTGAATAGAGGACAATGTAGCAAGGCAAAAAGTCCGAACAAATATGGGTTCGGAAACAGGCCATTTCCGAAATTTCCATTTATTATGCCTTGTTAGTACTAGTGCTCTGAGGTAACATAACATCCGATATGCTGTAATGAAATACAGTTTTACAACATGTGCTCAATATGACCATCGTTTATAGTAAGACAGACATCAGTACGTTTCCTAATTGAAAATCGTACACGTTCCAATGTCCCTAGCGTGTCTCTAATGAGTCGAAAACTATTAACAATGCGTTACCTGAGTTCATTAAGATTATCAATAGGGATGGAATACATAAACCATTTTAAAATGTCCCCACACAAAAAGTATAAAGATGATTTAAGACGGGGGACCGGGGGGGGGGCATGGTGTTGGTAAGCCATGGCCGAGACAGCTGTCGTGGAAACTTGTGCTTAAGAACTCCCAAACGTTAAATTGTAAGTGAGCTAGTGCTCTTTCATGTAACTGCTTTTCCCAAAGAGGTACATCGTCCAGTAGGTCGCGTAGCTAATGTTGATAAAATGGAGGTAGCCTACGCTCGACAATTAAGTCTGCCAAGTAAGAAACAGGTTGAAAATGCATGAGATGTATTCATTTAGTGGCAACAGTGATGTCATCTTGAAAACGGTTGGTTTCCGAATCAATGTTTATTAGGACTTCTTGCCTTGTTTCACTGTTCTCTAGTTATCCCTGTAGTTTGTATCTATAATCAAGGTCTCTAGATGTCGCTGTCGAACAGCTCTTAGTCAGGTCCTCTCATCCCATTCCACTAATGTCCGCCACCTTTGCGCCATCGGTTGCTGTTGTCAAGCAGAACGTTCTCCGAAAGTTATCGAAATATCTGTTTTGGAAACTTATTTTATGAAATATATAAATTTAAACACAAATTCCTTCCATAACCCAACCATAGCGCAATGTAAACAAACCTAAGAATTGGCGCAAATATGGCAGCGTGTGAAGACCTGATTTATAATTATGAAACATAGGCCTATTATATAAATATTGCTAAAATATTGGTGAATTAGCAGTCGGCCTGTGTAACGTAGTCGGTATAGCGCTGACCTTCTGTGCTCGAGGTTGCGGGTTCGAAAAATTTAAATTTAAACTATGGTTTATTTAACGACGCTCGGAAGTGCAGAGGTTATATCAGCGTCACTGGTGTGCTAGAATTTTTTCCCGCAGGAGTTCTTTTACATGACAGTAAATCTACTACATCAGCCTGTCGCATTTAAACATACTTAAATGCCATCAACCTCGGCCGGGATCGAACCCTCAACCTCGAGCATACCAACTACGCTACCGAGGGCGATTTGCGAGTTCGATCTTGGCCCAGGTCGATGGCATTTAAGTGTACTTAAATGCGACAGGCTCATGTCAGTAGATTTACTAGCATGTAAAAGACAGTGGCGTAGCATGAAATTTTGAGCAGGGGAAGCTAACTCAAATTGTCTTTCATGCAATATGAGAAAACGTATTACAAAAATATAGTCTTAAAATAAATAGTAGTCAATGTCAAGTCAGCAGTCCGAAGATTTGTTGGAACCACGTAAGTAACACCAATAAGGCATGACCTCAAATGGTACGTAGTAAAATATGATTCACGGTTTACACATACTGTATCTCTAACATATAAACACGTAGGCTATAGTATAACATTAGCTCATTCCCTGTCATACTTAGAAAATCACAATAGGCCTATTAACGGTCAATAGATACAATATTAGTATCATTACGTAAGTATGCGTCTGTGTTTTGGTTGTGTCCTTCAGTGACAGCAAGGGAGTCTGTCATTTGTTTTCTAAATCACACTTTTGTTCGTAAGTCAGTCTTGATAATAGAACTGTCCTAAAAAAATTCAAGTAGATTAGTGTCAGGAACTGTTATTTCACTCATTATTTATTACATCAGCCACAGTGCACACTAACACTTCAACTGAACACAACTCACGAAAGGGATAACTCGGAAACTAAATTATTTTCAATGTAAAAGCTAGCTTCTTGCGAGCCTTGCGACCAGGGTAGTTTAGTTAGAAAGGGATGGAAAATCTGCGGGGTGGGTTACACAGAAGAATGAGTGAAAGAAACCAGTCTGCTTGGAAGCTGGTGTGTGCAGGCTTCTTGTTTACTGCTGCATCACAAATCATCCTGAGCTGCCGCATCACAATATTTAACGCGTAAATATAAATTCTATTAAAATTAATAAATAATTTTGTCCATAGATTGCAGGTTTATTATGAAATTACTATTAACTAGGGAAGCTGAGCTTTTTAGCTTACATTGACGCTACGCCACTAGTAAAAGAACTCCTGTGGGACAAAATTTCGGCGACGCTGATATAACCTCGGCAATTGCGAGCGTCGTTAAATAAACCATATATATATTGATGAATTAGCATTTCACTCTCTTCATTTGGATAGCTGCCACCGTCTTGAACATAGGGAAGTTCAGAATCAACAATGAATCTGACTTCACAGACTAAGAGAATATGAAAGTTTTATGTTTGATATACTCGTAATAAAAACGAAAGGAAAATTGTCTTGTATATAATAAAAAAATTAAGGAATATTTATTCATAATACTTTATGGTTAACTACGTGGTACATTCATTAAGTTCTGAGACTGAGGGCATAGTGGCGGTGTGGTGCACTAGAACGGATAGGTGGCGCCGTGATATGGTACCTTGTCAGTTAGTCTCTCGTCCCAGCATCATACAGTTACGTGCATATAGTGTAAGCAGAACTACGGTCTTTGTTGTGACGGTGATTTGAATGCGCGCGTCGGAACTCGAGTATGTTGCAGTTTGAGCAACGGGCAAATGTCACGTTCTGTCAGAAATTAGGCGAAATTGCTATAACCGATCATAACTGGAGACGAAACATGGTGTTTCCTTTGCGATCCGCAACTGAAGCGACAATCCGCCACCTGGAAAACGCCATTATTTCCACGACAGAAAAATCCGCAACAAGACAGGTCAAAAGGCAAGGTGATCCTTTAACAGTTTTTTTATTCAAATGGAATTGTTCACATAGAATTCACCCCACAAGGTGCAACTGTAGACAAGATCCTCTACAAAGAGATTCTTGGCCGTTTACGCAATTCAATTCGTCGTAAGCGTCCTGAGCTTTGGCATAGGAAGAATTGGCTGTTGCTACATGACAACGCCCCTGCACATCGCTCCATCCTTGTCCAAGAGGAACTTGCAAGCCAACAGGTCGCTGTTTTGCCACACCCTCCGTACTCACCTGATCTCGCACCATGCGATTTTTTTTTCTCTTTCCCCTCATGAAATCAATCCTACGTGGGCGTAATTTTTATGCGGCCGAAAAGGTCATGACTGCCATAAGAGAAGCCATACGGATCTTCCTGCCAACAGCTTTCAGCGGTGCTTCCAGCAGCTACACCAACGTTGGCAGACGTGCATAGCAGCCAACGGCGACTATATTGAGGGAGGATCTGTTTAAGTGTACGCCGTATCACGGCATCTTCTGAGACATCCAGATTCTTGTGGGTGCCTATCCTTCAGGCGTCAGTGTCAGAACTTAATGACTGTACTACGTATAAGTGATGCATAATATACCAATAGCGACATCTTAGATGTTTTTAGGTGTAATTCCTAAAAACATTTCTGAAGTTGCAACGAAAAAAATTGAAAACATTTCATACTCACCTCACCTTCACAAGTTGCATTCTCATTGATCCACAAAAATCTGAATTCATTGATGTCATCAGGCCACCATTTGTATGCGAACTTCAAAAAAATTTTGTCAACTGTTCCAATACTTAACCCCTGAAAACATACATTCCGAAATTTACAATTAGTTTTTAATAGCATTTGCTAATTGAAAGAAGTGGCAATGACCATGTAGGCCTACCTCTATTTTGAAAAAACTTGGAAAAGGAATCTCCTAACATAAAAACTCCTGTTCCTAGGACTTCCCAGTGCATGATAATTTTTCAGAGTACCTAGTACATATAAATATTATTGCACTACTGAGTGTTCATTTCAAAGTGTGTCATGACGTCACTGTTGATGAGTCAGCGATTTGAAGCGAGTTTCAGCTTTTGTGTCAGAGAAGTTTCCAATTAATCAAGGCGTTCAATCTGAACTTGAGAACGTGTACAGTATAACTTGAACGTCGTAGCAACAGAGGCGGTCTGTACAGTCAGTGTGCTACCATAACCTCTTTCGAACTGTGTTTTGCGCGGACAAGTCATACGCAGGGTATTTGTTATCATCGGTTGTGTACGGAAACATTCCACAACACAAATCAAATGCTCCGTGTCCATGTTGACCGACGAAATTAATGTCAACAAATACGTAAGTAATCGCCTCAACTCTCTCCACATATCCCGACAGTAAGAAAAAACTTACCTCAGAACATGTTTCGAAACAGTTCACATTCCTGCCACTACTGGCGTTACCGTACGTATCAGTAAGTACTCTTCTGAATGAATGCCGTACTTGCTAGGCAACGTCTCTGGCACATAAGTAATACACCTTTGCGGAAATGTAGGAAGATTGAATTCTCTAGGCTCATCGACTAGCCACATGACGGCATACAGCGAGCCATGACACGCTTTGAACTGAACACTAGTATAAGGCTGTGAACATTCTTATTTTTCCAATAGTCGTTATAAAATGTATGTTACACTTTACAATAATTTAGCAATAAAAATACATTTCTTATCACACGTAAAAAATTATTTGATTTGGATATGCGAATATTTTTAGAAATTTTATAGCTACAATGCAATAACATTCCAAATTACATAGAACATATGTCACAATACTGCTAGTTTTTTTTAGTGTATTTAAATAATTTTGGATAGAAATCAACACTTAACAGGGACCTGCTGATGCAATACGTTTATTGTTACCTTAGGCCCGTTACACCCTTGAAGAGATCTCGCTAGCGAGAAATGTGTTGCGAGAAAAAACTATGCATATATGAAATCATAATTCAAATATTGAGAGAGAAGGAGCGAAAGTATAATTTTACTGATACCACAGGGAAGAAAATAAAATTTCAATTACTGAATTGCTTGCTTCGAAAAGACTCACGAAAATACCCATGTAGGAAAGGATATTTAAAATGAACGTTAAAAAATGGACCAGGTATTAATATTTTACATCGCAGTACATTATGAAACAAATATACTCGTATTGTTCGCATATCCATATCGAAGGCTACAAATTAGTAGAAGTTGTAGCAGTGTTAGCAGTAAGTAGCAGTAGTAGTAGCAATAATAATGGCAAGTAATAGTACTAGTAGTAGTAGTAGTAGTAGTAGTAGTAGTAGTAGTAGTAGTAAAGGTAAAAAGTAGAATCAGTAATAATGATAATGTTAAGTAGTAGTAGCAGCAGTAATAGAAGTAGCTGTAGTAGTAGTAGTAGTAGTAGTAGTAGTAGTAGTAATAGTAAGTACATCAGTAGTAGGCCTACTAGTAACAGTAGTAGTAAGTAGTAGAAGTACCAGTCGTAATGGTATGCAATAATGACAGTTGTGGTGGTGGTGGTGGTGGTGGTGGTGGTGGTAGGAGTAGCAGTAATGACGGAAATGATAATTAATATTGGTTGTAATAAGTTTATTAGTAGCAGGCTTACTAGTAAGAGTAGTAGCAGTACTAATAGTAAAAAGTAGTAGCAGTACCAATAGTAAAGGTAGTAGTGATAATAGTAAAATGTGGTAACAGCACTAGTAGTAACAGTAGTAGTGGTAATAGTAAAAAGTAGTAGCAGCACTAATAGTAAAGGTAGTAGTGGTAATAGTAAAAAGTAGTAGCAGTACCAATAGTAAAGGTAGTAGTGGTAATAGTAAAAAGTAGTAGCAGTACTAATAGTAACAGTAGTAGTGGTAATAGTAAAATGTGGTAACAGTACTAATAGTAACAGTAGTAGTGGTAATAGTAAAATGTGGTAACAGCACTAGTAGTAACAGTAGTAGTGGTAATAGTAAAATGTGGTAACAGTACTAATAGTAACAGTAGTAGTGGTAATAGTAAAATGTGGTAACAGTACTAATAGTAACAGTAGTAGTGGTAATAGTAAAATGTGGTAACAGTACTAATAGTAACAGTAGTAGTGGTAATAGTAAAATGTGGTAACAGCACTAGTAGTAACAGTAGTAGTGGCAATAGTAAAAAGGAGTAGCAGCACTAACAGTAAAGGTAGTAGTGGTAATACTAAAAAGTAGTAGCAGTACTGAGCTAACTCTCTATGTATTGAATGATATGAAGAAATATTCATGTTTCAAAACGTAATTCGAAGTCACGAATGTAGTGATACCGTAATCCACATGAAATACAGTGTTCATCTGAATTCTCATATTACTTGACCATTTGATGTAGTGAAATGATTAAAAGAACTTACCGTAACCGAATTCAATTTCTGAGGTGGCAAAGCTGGTTCAAACATGTCAGCGGCCCTTTCTTTCAGGACTCCAAGGCTCACTGTCACAATGACGTGGTCTGCAGTGTAGGATGAACCATCTGAGCTTTCCACAATAACTTTGTCCTCGTTCTCTTCAGATAATTTTTTCCATTTAATTTTTATCACTTCTGTATTCAATTTAGTTTTATTAATTAGTGGCAATTCTTTTGAAGGATCGGGTATTTTTTTCTGGAGGAAAACAAATCAACGAGCTATTTCAACACTGGAAGAAAAGATAACTTCTATATTTTTCTAGTTCAAGTAAAATGCAAATAAGAAAGAGAAACGTACAACATTAAATAATCCTATATATTTTATTTTTGCTAAGGAAAAATTATGCCCAGGATTTGCAGGTGGATATTCAGGAATTCTCTCCCAGCAAGAAATGTCCTTCTTCCAAAAGATGATAATTTTCGCCAAATTAGATTTTCTTTCCGGCATAATTACGTCCTTCATTACTGGGATGTCAAGGTCAGAAGCATGTACTCGACTCTACGTGCTATAAAGCACTGAGTGGTTGAAATGAATCTATTCTGCAGGCAGTAGCGGTGAACAAGAAGGGGTGAGCAAAATGAACCACAGCGAGGCGAATTAAACTGCTTTTAAGCAATAGATAATGTGTTACATTCATATAAGACAACAAATCAACAACAATCAAAGCATGTTTTGCAGCATGTACCTCTCTAATAAATGCAATTAATTATAAAGAAGTAGAATTTAATAATAAACATAGACTCTCCTTAACTTATACAGTTTCAGATAATTACTAGGATCTAATTCATTGTTATACAGTTATCTAATAATGCAACTACTACATAAACGCTGCTTTTTTGTTTTAAATTAATACAAAAGGAAAATAAATCATAGGACATTCTGCATGTAGTAAAACGAAACAACAGGTCTACAACATATAATAAACATAGGCTACTCATTTATTCTATTTAACTTAAGCAGTTTTAGATAATGAGCCCTACCTAATTAATTGTTACGTAACTATTACATAGGCCTAATCATGTACTTATTATATATGAACATCACATTTTTAGAAACAAATTAAAATTCCTGAATTCTTGCCTAGTTCGGAAGTGTATTTGTTGCTTTTTGCCGACACTAGCCTTCTTATGTCGGGCGAAATGTTGTCTTCTGAACCAAGATGTAGCATAGCCCGCATATTATCATCTGATAATCCTGATCTTAGTCTTGGTTTTTTTAGCTTTACAAGTGAGAAAAATTGCTTACATACGTATGTACTGCCAAATATAGAAATAAATTCCGCTGCAAATCATCGTATCCCCGAATATAGTATATCAGGATTTAAAGCTTTGTAAAATGTGGGAAGAACTTTACTATCATAGTCTGTCTTTGCTGATGCATCATTGATGAAGTCAATACTTTCTAACGGAAGACCTGAATTGGCAAACTTCCCAAGTTCATTGAAGTAATTTTTTTTTTCAGAATAGCAAAGAAACTAAGTATATAGGCTTGCAATATAAGAATACCTAGGCCAGACGTCTCCAAAAGCCTACTCGCGATTAAGCCCCTGAACGGAACCGAAGTCAGTATGTAATGAGCACGCTCCGCCTCACCCAACTCCACCTGTACTGTCTATGCGCAAACGAAGAGCAGTGGCTGACTGCCATTATCACTGTGTCGGTCGGAGTGTTCCACCGTTTCACAATGTCTTCTAATCATGGACGTAGTTCATTCAAGGATGAATAGGAAGAGAATTTTTTTGTGTTAGTGGGGAGAATGTGAATTGCTTAATTTGTTCGAAAATTCTTAAGGGTGTGTTAAAATTCAACATGCGACGACAATATTCGACTCTTCACAAAGAATATCATACAATTACAGGCATGTTGGACATGTGAAAATAATTTATTTTGGTACTATCTATATAACTGTGGGTTATACATAATAATCAATATATTACAATACGTTTACACTCAGTTCGGCATACATATAGTTTTTCGTTTAATTTTAGGTGAAATGCGTAGGCCTACAAATATTTTGATAAATATAAAACAAGAAAATACAAACACAAATCACACACGTCTTAAAAAAAAAAAAAAAAAAAAAAAAAAAAAAAAAAAAAGCTTCTTGCTAGCTATGCTCTAGCGTGGAATATTGGAAAATCAATGAAGCCCTTTACAGAAGCATCATTTGTAAAATCGTGCATACAGGACGTTACTAAAATACTGTGTCCAGAACAAAGTCAAAGTTTAAGAAAATTAAATTGTTTCCAATTACAGTTCAGAGAAGGAATTTCAGGAATGTAAATATAATTTAATCTGAAGTCGAAACCACAACTAGCCAGTTTGAAGCTTACTCACTTGCATTGGACGAAAGCACAGATAGAAATGACAAAACTCATCTAGCCATTTTCATCCGAGGAGTTAATGAACATTTTACTGTGTCTGAATGTCTTCCAGATATAATTACAAAATACAACTGGAGAAGAACTTTTCCAGGCAGTGAAAGGCACCATAGAACAGAAGAGGCTGAATTTGCAACGGCTTGTGTCAATAGC
The DNA here is from genome assembly GCF_040183065.1 of Periplaneta americana. NCBI lineage: Eukaryota > Metazoa > Arthropoda > Insecta > Blattodea > Blattidae > Periplaneta > Periplaneta americana. The sequence goes on from NC_091122.1 coordinate 67,057,547, forward strand.
AACGAGGGGCTCCAGCTTCATAGTATGTCAAAATAATATACAAACGTATGATATTTCTGATTCTTTTCATGTTATTATTTGTAAACATAAGCAGACCGTTGCCGCGATCCCCCACTGATTGCTCCCATCTGTTGAGGTACGAGTCCCTTCCCCTTCTCTAGCCTTATAGCACAAAGTGTTCGGCGGGCAGTATCGAGAGCATGAATGACAATACGCTTTTTGTAGACCTCTAACCTAGGCTATTGAAGTAAAATACTTGTATAATTAAAAGACACAGGCTTAGACTCAGACTTACGATATTCTTTTCTTACAGGATGCAAAAGACATGTCAGGCAAAAAGTCGAATTTGTTAAATTTTGCACTTGGAACTCGTAACTGACATGTAATAAGTCTACGCTATTAGCAACACACCTTTTATTTGTACTTCATTCTGTAAACATAAATGCAATGCATTGAGAAAGGTCTACAATACATCTACACATATATTTACTACTATTTAATGTCAATAAAAACAACGACATTTGAATACATCATTCTGTAGATGAACTAATAATTTCAGGCGTTTGACACTACTTCTCTTTGTAACTAAATGATTTTCACATACCAAACAAAGAGCATCACCTCATCTTTCACTTACATAAGAAGTCAAGAGTCTAGTCAGCCTCAAACTTACTGAACGACTTCTTCCTCAATGTGTATTGTATAACCTTTGTGTTCACCAGTGACTTGTACCTACGTGCTCTACGTGAGACTTGAGATGCATACAAACAATTGTTACTCCTCTAATGGGTTATTTTACGACGCTTTATCAACTGCTGTGGTTATCTAGCGTCTGAATGAGATGGTGATAATGCCAGTGAAATGAGTCCGAAGTTCAGCGTCGAAAGTTACCCAGCATATGCTCTTAATGGGGTGTGAGAATACCCATGAAAAACCCCAACAAGGTAACTTGTCCTAACCAGGTTTTGAACCCGAATCAGCTCGTTTCACGGCCGGGCACGCTAACCGTTATTCCACAGCGGTGTAGTTGATTTATGTTATTTCACTTGTGCTCGACTATGTCATAGCATCTTCTGATGCTTTAGATTAGTTTTTTCAACCTTTGAACATGTGACACACTAAGGTTATAATTTAATATCTTGTGGCACATTCATATAATCTAAACCAGTGATTCCTAACTGGGAGAAATAAAAAAAAAATGCGATATTATTTTAAGGTTGCTCCATAGTGACACTTTTGGCTGAAGAGGTTGCAGTTGGCATTTTTCTCGGGGTTCTCTCGTTTCCACATATTAGATACCTACATTATTCCGTCAACATTTCTCCATTTCGTCATCATTCCATAACATTCCCCCAACACATGGAGGGGGCTGGTCCAGCCACGAGTAGAGTTGCATGCTCGGTGCGCAGCGAACCTTATTGTAGTCAGCCGGTGTGGATTGGGGAAAGCGCCTACTTGAGGAATAGATATAATAATTTCACAGTGATGGGTCCTAGTGCCCCCTGCCTTAAATTAAAATTCAATTCAATTCAAGGTTGGTACGATATTTTAACTTCACTAAACTGGCAACCTTGGCTACGCGTCAGTCATTCTCTTCTCTGCCGTTCGCAGACCTATAATCTTTTCGTTGTAAGATTAATCCTACAGTAAACAATGACATGTGACTGAAACGAGGCTTGATTGGCCGCAGTTTGGTGCCAAAGATTCTCAGTAAGAGATCCCGCCCACCGTTCTGTTTCATGTTAAACATTTCCCGTTACTCGTCAAAGTAGACCTAACCTCACTACTATTCATCCGTTTGCTTAGGAAACTGTTACTTTATAATAATTAATTGGATTCAACTCACTTAACTTACAGTACGATTATTTAGTCCTGACAGTCGCCGGAGATGTGCGCCTGGGATAGACGAGTCCATTTAGTTACGCCAAGGGGTGTTTGAGTTATTCACTCGCTTGCCTTCGGAGCGATCGGATGTCATGCGTGCGGAAGAGCGGTATGTTTCCAGTACAATTAAGCATTCCTTTACCGACCGCTCGCCCTTATCTCTACTCCGGAACTCTCCCCACTCTTCCTATTACTTCCCCTCTTTCGCGTCACTGAGTTGTCAGGACTAAATAATCGGTCTGTACTACTGTATATACATTCAACACTATTTCTTTCTCTTCACTTTAAGTTTAGTAACCACACACATTGAGGATGCAGAAGCCATACTATCACGTGCTTACGAGAACAAGCTCAAGTGGCGCCAGACTATTACAAGAACAGACTATCTTGGTATTACCCCAGATCACATATAGATTGCTCATTCCCATGTTAAAATCGGTTGCACTTTGAAGAGAACAACCGCCAGGATCGCCACCCGTCCGTCGTAAACGAACACGAGATGGCCGTACAGTCGCTAATGCAATTCAAATGAGAGTTATGACGTGACTCCTTATGTAACAACTAGATGGCAGCATAGTAAACCTGACAACAGTTGTTACCGTCAAAATCTATAACGCAGAGCAATCTGGGTATATATGATCTAGGGTATTACTCTTAGTATTCATCTGCTTACAAGTGAATAACAAAATATAAAAGTAGCTTTCCTTTTACATAGCGTTTTACATATGAGTTAAGTTATATGTTTCGTCGTATTTAATAACTAGAATTCAATTTTTATTTTCAGATAATACAAGGTTAGGTTTCCAAATAAAGAACTATATTTTCCTGCGTCGTGTGAGTGTTTCGACTGTGAGCCAATCACGGGTATGACAGCCACGTGCTTGTGTTTACATTAGGATTTTTCTTAAAGCGAAAAGGGTATACACTGTGTTTAATGAATGTTGACTTGTGTCATTTTCGTTGAAAGTTGACTCTTGTGGGTTCACTTTGTTACCCTCTTTTCACATTTATTTTTCAATTTTGAATTCACAAAATTTACTTTTTTTGTTTTCTCGCGGCATATCGGTTGAAAATGGCTGCTTTATACAGAAACAGTACATAAACTCAAATCAATCAAATTATATCTCACCATGAGAAGTTTCAGCACAGTCGAGTAACCTGACTTCCAAGCCCAGTTCTGCTTTCCTTCACACTCTTCATACTCTGTGTCACCGCGACCAGAGGCGTCGAACCAGGATTCAGCAGCGTTGTAGGAGTTAAGAGCCTTGTGATACCAGTCCAGGAACGACTCAGCCAAATCTGATTTTGCTATGGATCTTTCCTGGAGCCTTTTGAAGTACCTGTAAAATAGTACACATCTGAAGCAACATTCTAATGGTTAAACTTACATTTTTAAGTAGTAATTACTTTGACACTGACACGGTTTTTTTATACATTCATGTGCTCATTGATGTCTTTGCACTGACAAAAGTCGTCGTCATCATTATCAATAATTAAAGATTAAACTATTTAATTTGTTCTGATCTCATGCTCTGTCTGTTCTCTTCATCTCTTTCTGAAGCGACCTATGTTTCTTCTTCCTCTGGATCTATAGTCGTAAATCTGTTTGCAAAGCGTCCATAGTCCATTATACAGTATTTATATATACAGACAGAGTGGATGTGAAATAACCTTCCTGATTGAAACGGAGGATAGGGTAGACTTAAATGAATAGAAAACCTTTATTACGGCCGCCTTGGAGTGCATCATTATTCATGTTAAGAACCCTTACTGCATGCAACAGGGTCACATCGGCAGTATGGAATACGTTTGAGTAACAACATATTGTTCTGCTGCAGATGTGAGCGAGATTCATTCCCTGCATAAACACATAAGTTTCCTAGCACTTTATGTGTATATGTGTATGTATGTATGCATGCATGTTCAGTTTGTTTCCCTCTTTGGTTTTTACTTAGTGAACGTTTCAAGATATTTACTAAATGTATTATTTTATTATTAACCTGTTGCTTTGCTTCATTTCTGTAAATGTTACACCCTGCGTTATATTTTATAGGTATAAATGATGTAAATATGTAAAGAACAATTGTAACAATGTCAATCTATATGTGTGTAATAATTTGTACAGTTGTACATAATAGTACATTATGCAACGAGCCTATAATAATAGTAATTAAGAAGCGAGTATGGATGTTTATGAAAAGAGCGCAAGCGAGTTTCATAATTTTCATACGAGCTTCTTAATTACCATTATAGGCGAGTTTCATACGACTTTTTATGCTCGACCATATTTCTAACTTGAAATTATTTATTTTTTATTTTTTATTGGGTTATTTTACGACGCTTTTTCAACATCTAGGTTATTTAGCGTCTGAATGAAATGAAGGTGATAATGCCGGTGAAATGAGTCCGGGGTCCAGTACCGAAAGTTACCCAGCATTTGCTCGTATTGGGTTGAGGGAAAACCCCGGAAAAAATCTCAACCAGGTAATTTTCCCCGACCGGGATTCGAACCCGGGCCACCTGGTTTCGCAGCCAGACGCGCTAACCGTTACTCCACAGGTGTGGACTTGAAATTATTCAGATGTATACATTTTATTCGTATCTGACAAGATCGGAAGTGACCTTGTTCTAGGTCGTGAATTGTGAGATGTGCGCAGACGCGAAAGTATTGATTTTTTTCCGAGGAACAATAATGTCATTGACCTTGATGTAATCCCGTTAGACTTGATATAACCTTGATTATTGAATTCGACATTGAAAAACGAGATGACAAATTGAATTTATTTGAATATTATTTACAATTAACGCTAATTATTATGGTAACAGAACATAACCTTCTGCGACAGTATTGGATTTCCAGCCTCCGTGACTTTTCGTTAATTCTCTTTCGATTGCATATCCGAGAATAATCGATACTTACGGTTTTATAACGGTACAAAACTGACTTGTCATTGGCTGAACACCTGTAAGCTGAGTTGTCATTGGCTGAACACCTGTACTTTAATGGGTAGGTGTACTTTAATGACATGCATTAAAGGACTGCTACCAGGTGTATAATTACTACATTTCGGCATGGTCGAGCATAAACGTAATTATGTAACTAGCTGTGCATTTACGAATGCCCCATAGGTATTTCTTTTCAGGAAACGGGAATATTGCCTTGACGACGAGTTTGTTTTCCTTTCCACTGTACCTTCCTATTTCTATGAGTAGCTGTAGCAGTGTTTTGATGACGTCGCACCTGGCTGAACGTACTCTGTATAGGACGATAGTGATCAGTACGAAATTCCTAGCTCTCATCATAAGCGGAGACTAAGAAGAATGAAGAAAACTGGAAAGATTTGGAAATGCTGGGTTTGCAATGAAAGACGTGCCTTTGGGCAGAAGACAGACCATTTTATGTTTCCGTAAGTGTACACTTACTTCCTACTCTTTCTGTTCCTCCCATAGATGGAGTAACATTAAACGGTTAGTAAATACGGTGCGTCCGTTTAATTTTGTTACCACTAAGAGGTAGTATTATTGTTCGCAGCTCTGTTACTGGTTTCTTACATTCAGCCCGCAAGAAAGTCACAATAGAATATCTTACACAGACTTTTATCATTATTGCTCATTGTTATTAGTGTTACAGTTAATGGAAAAATAAAGTAAGTTACATAGCTTTATTTCAGAACGCTCTACATTATAAAATTAGTGCACAACCTTTAATCCCACAATGCACTTTGCAGTTTCATTATAGGGTAATTCACATGGGGATAGTTTACAGGAGTCAAGTGCTTGGAGCAAGTCGACTTTCCTTCAACTTTCCCCGTGTGATATGGTCGAGACAGTCAAGGTGTGACTTGGCGGTCAAGCAGAATTTGAGTTGACGACCCGTCAACTTTTGTGTCCACTTTCCCGTCACGTGACCAACTTTACTCCACTTTCCATGTGTGAATACGAAGTTGTAGCAACTTGGCAAGTAGAAAGTTTGTAGTTTTAGGCCCATTGTCGAAGTAAATGAATAATTATTAATAATGAGCGCCCCTAAGTGGAATTCCAACGATATCATAAAGTGTTTGGAAGTGTATGAGAAGTATGAACTTCTATGGAATATACGTGACAAAGAATACCTCAATAAAAACAAGCGGGAATTATTATTCCAGAAACTAGTCAGTGAACTCATGGAACAAGGTTTCGAAAACATAGACGTAGAAGTGGTTCGAAAAAAGTTAAAAACCCTTATAACAGGACTCATTCTGAGATGCTTCCTGTATTCTGCAGGACCTTCTTCAGCTAATTCTTTCAACAAGGTATTAGATGCACGGTGCATAATTCTTCTACGAATCCATTTCTTAACCCATGCTCTCTTTTCCTTTTTTTCAAAAATATTTTGTAATTCATACAATAACAAGGCGCCAATTAGCTGCACACATGTTTGAATATGTGCTGGTGGCATCTTCAGTTTCACCTAACTAAAAATGCCAGTTCACTATTGATTTTTATTAAATATAACAGAATACAAGAATTCAAACGCCACTACGAATACAACATTCAGCGCACGCTTTTTTTCAAGAATGGTTTCTATTTAATGTCTCCGTGTGATCACAAATATAACATCAAGTTTAGAGGCTTCAAGCACTTGACTCCTGTAAACTATCCCCGTGTGACTCGGGTTTGTTCTTCCCTGAAGGAAATAGTCTGAAGCTATCTCTGTCCACAAATAACTTATTCTTCGAATGACAATAGATAAGTGAGTGGAGCAAGGCGATAAGAATCACCAATTAAAAGAGCTGTTAAAAATAAATCACTTACTCGTCAGTGTAGTATTCTCCAAGCGATCCTGTGAAGTTTTGCAGATCATCTGAGCCTGTTTCACCGATTTCTTCTAGAATATTATAAAATTGTTTGCTAATATCTGTATCAATTATTCTTCCTGATGAGTCGATAAAACTTGCATTCCCATATTCGTCACTAATAGTACTATCCATCAGAAGTCCATTTTGGCTTGCCATAGCAAATACCACATTACCCTCTTCTCCGTGCACCCACTGGGCTCCAAGCTCAACTACGCCATCTCCTGCGAATAAAAATTGTACAACATTCATATTCACTGGCTTTTGTTTATTAACATTGTCAACGTAACCGTTTCTGTCTGCTGACTTTGTGAGTAGAACTACATTTCAGTCTGCAAGTTACATAGCTACATCACACAATGCTAATCTCTGTCAGTGAAAGGTGACCAATACTGTTCAGCACCAGCGTCTCTGGCACGTTAAATTGGGGTGGAAGGGGGATGAGATCACGGAATGCTTGTAACTAAGTCATGTTTTAGACTATGCACTGAATGTATGTATTTATTCACACTGCAAATGGGTAAATACCCTGTGGCAGTGGTAACTAATTACACTCAATAATGATAATTAATAATATATTACAATTAATAATAATAATAATAATAATAATAATAATAATAATAATAATAATAATAATAATAATAATAATAATAATAGCATCCTAAATTGAATGAAGCACGATCACTTAAAATAACCTTTTTTTCTCTTGTACGAAGGAGGGACCCGAAGGCTTACACTGCAGCCTGAGGCTTATTGTGCTTATTACTCCTATTCTTGTGAAGTATTGGGTAGTCGAACGGCCGGGCTCTTGTACAAGTACAGCACGCTGCACCGTGAACTTAACTCGGGCTATTGTATGGGTGATGATGATGATGATGATGATGGTGATGATGATGATATATGAATTCATGATGACGAAATGACTCCGAAGTTCAACACCGAAAGTTACCCAGCAATTCTGCTTCAATTGCTTGAGAGAAAACCCCGGAAAAAACCCAACCAGGTAACTTGTCCCAACCAGGTTTTGAACCCGCTCGTTTCTTAGCCAGCGGTGGACCCCTAAAATAACATTTAAAGTAAATCTAATTTATATATTAACCCTAAGTTCGAACTTAAACCCACGAGTATATACTATACTATATGTAATAATAATAATAATAATAATAATAATAATAATAATAATAATAATAATAATAATAATAATAATAATAATGGCTTTATTTAACCTTGCAGAGTTAAGGCCGTAAGGCCTTCTCTTACACTCAACCAGGATTAAAACTTGCTTACACAGTTGAACATAAAACTGGATCGGAATTAAGTAATTACATACTGATACATAATGAGATCAAAAGAGGTAGTTACATAAAATTTACCTCATAAATTAAAAATAAACATAGTGAAATACATATTAATTTGTTAGAATCAAATACGAATCACATAAAAACAGAAGCCGATAATTCAATAAAAAGAGAAACATGTACACAGTAAAAATAAAAATAAACACATTAGTATACATATTAGTATTAGATTACAATTAAGTAGGATTTACATAATTAAACCAGAAACCGACAATTGAATAAAATTGTACACAAAAATAGATTAATAATAAAAAAACAACAACATAGTGGGATACATATTGGCATTAAGTGATAAATAAACACGATTTAGATAATAAAAATAAGAAACAAAAGAAATAAAAAAATAAAAAATAAAAATAAATACAGTGAAACACATTTGCAACACGTTAGGTCTGGCAACTCATCATAAGATATTTTTCTAATTTACATTTAAAGAAAATTAAAGTTCGGCAGCCCTTGACTTCAGGCGGCAGAGAATTCCAGTGACGAGAAGTAGCAACAGCGAAAGACGAAGAATAAGGAGATGATGTGTGCAGTGGTATTTCTAGCGTGTTATCATATTGTGACCGAGTATTTAAGTTATGATACCGAGAAAGACTGTGGTATCGGACAGATAAGTAAGAGGGAGTAGAGGTGTGCAAAATTCGGTATAAGAGAGAATATGTAGGCCAATATATTATATACATACACAAGTACCTTTCAGCACTACACTCATTTCGCTCTCAACTCACTCACTGCACATTTTACTGACATTATCCTGATTTCACCAACACTTCAAAAACATTTCACTGTTCAAATACTTTGCACTACCACTATAAACTATAAAACTTTACTGGCACAAACACACTTCACTGACACAACACACTTCTTCACGAATACAACACTTCAAACAACAAAACATCAATTACTAGGCTCCGTATTGCAGCTACTTAAAGACTGAAGTTAAATACACATTGGGTATATAGTACTCCGAACACAGGTAATGCAACGGATAAAGATATAAACAAACAGGTCGTCGCTGCGTGTTCGTGGAGTTCAGTCAACTCCCGACATTCTGAAGCTATACTAATAAATACGTGCTTGAGCAGTGACGTTCATTTTCGTCGTGATCTTTGCATTAAATAATAGATAACTTACCTTCGTAAGTTACGGAACTTGAACATTGCTATGCGGATGTCACTTTAAAATTATTTTATATTGCAAGAAATTCTTTCAATAGCACATGACGATATTGGTGCATGATGTAGTACAAGATATTTGTATTGTCTGATATTTTTTCGTGTTTCATTAGGATATTACATGTCGCACATCACTGAAAACCCATTAATTTTCTATAGGCTAAACTTTTCTAAAAATTCTCTAAAATATAGATTATTTAATTTATTAATTGGGATGTTCGTGCTGAACATCATGCTAGACTACAAAAATCAAGGCTAAACGTCGAGTTAATATCTTCATAATTTTCAGATTGTGATGGTACTGGTTCTTTTGGATTACGTTCAATACACTTTCTGCGCCTTTTGGTATTGCAATGTCTTTCAGTGCACAGTTTTTTACGTTTATTTTACACAATTTATATGTAATGTTGTCTATATTGACAGTGAAAATATTAGTTCAAATATCCTCTACTATTTCCTGCAATATTACACGCTTGAGCGTCTTACCTATAACATTTTACCTCTGCAATGAACTTTCAGTCGGCCACAAAGATGAGTTATTTAAATAATGCGACTAGTAAGGGCTACTCACTATGACTGCGTCCCGGTTTTGACTTTCTAGAGCAGGCATGTTAAAACCCTGCACATTGTGCAGTCGCGCACATTGTGCACTGGTCTCTGTGCAACGTGCAGTTCCTATTCCCCTACCTGGAGGGAGTGAATCGGCTTGGAGGGGAACGCGACAGGGCTGTACATTACCTGCAGCAGCAGAACAGCTTTGGTTTCAGTAACACAGATCAGTACGGGTGTGCTCATTGAGCTGTGATTGTGAATGCGTTATGAAAAATAAAGTGAGGAGTCCACAGATATAACGAAGAAGAGAAATCACGAATCATATAACATAACTGTTATGATGTTTTCCTCAGCCAACAGTAATTATTTTAAAATGAAAGGCTTTCATCATATCATGTGGACCTAATAGTGATGTGAGAATTTAAATCAGGTTAGTAAAGTTCTCAAAATATGATATTCGCCAGCTCTTATTTCTTTTTTAGTACTCTCACGGCAAGACAAACATGACAATGATGTTGTTTTGGAGTCTGTACTAACACAGCCATGAATGGTTAGACGACTTACAACTTTTATTTGATAAGCTGATAAGTGATCGGAATATTGAGTGAAGAATACATATGAGGGTCTTGAGGTTGTAAGGGAAGGAAGAAAGCAACTATTTGTAAAGCGAAAAAATTTTCTCGAAAAATAATACATAATGGCGAATTTTCCATCTCACGTTACTATATTATCTTAATATACTTACGTTAATAAATCTTTAAACCTGACATAAAGAAAATGTCCTCGCTTCACAGCTTGTGAAGTACTCTTTTAACTCAATTCAGTAACGCTCCCAACTTGCTGATACTTGCTCAACGTTTTCCAAATAAACTATATATACATTTAAATTCAAGCTTAATTTATCAAATTTATTAATAATAATGTGAATTTATATTAATATACAGCAAGGAAAAATGATTCCAGTGTAAAAGCCTCACAATGTCCTATTGCATGTAATTGGGAGTAAAATATTTTCTTTAACATTTGTGCACCAATGGTCCCAATAATGCTTGAAGAACAATGAAAGAGTATTACTTTGAAATAATCAGTACCTACTATGTAAAATGAAATACTGTGTTCGTTTTTTGTTGTTTCGAAATTACTGCAATATTTATATTTTCTTCAAATACTGTATAGGCTACAAATCGTGTAAATAAATGTTTCTTTGCAAACGACTGCTTTGTGAATTGTAACTGAGTAAGACTATTGTTTCTTGTGTTACAATTATTGTCAGATATAGACACTGACAATAATTGTGTTTTTTCCTTCTGCTAAGTATGTTTATAATGTCCAAATGTTAATTTAATTGAACACTAGAAGTGCAGAATAGATTCTTGTACATCCCTCCCGCTAAGAACTGGAAGGAGCAACACGTGAATGACGCAATCTGCACAGACCAGCGTTCCGCGCACATACACTGCACTTTCAGTCTGATTTCTGACATGCCTGTTCTAGAGGAAGAGGGCAGAGGATACGAACTATCAGGCAAGTGTCTATATCAAGCATTCAACCATAACCATCATAGTGTCGAAAATAAAGGGGAGTACGCCCACTTCTCGGCCACTTCGCACAATGCAGACTTTTATAAAAATGAGTGAATTATTGTCATTAATATTGTGCAAAAAAACATAAACATACATACCTAGTTGGACAGTGTTGATTCTCCCACCAATCCTGTTCTCTGCTTCCAGAATCACAATGTTTTCAACTCCATACTCCATCAATCGAGATGCAGCTGCAATTCCAGATGGTCCAGCGCCAATAATCACAACTTTTACATCACTCAGTCTGGTATATTTAAAATGGATACATATAAAAATGTAATGCAGTATTATGTTGTGTGATTTATTTTTATAAGTAGTAATAATTCTATTCTACAAATATGCAAGTTGAGGGGTGATGAGAGAATGACATTGTTACTTGTACTGGAGAAACCAATCCATCATTCCTTTTAAGATAGAAATAGTAAACTGAATTCTTGAAATTGGTTTTGTTGTTCAATGTGATGATAAAAGTTACAATGATAATGGTAACAAATTTATTGAAGAAATATTTAAAATTTCCGTACTATTTTCCAAGTTACTTACTTACTTACTTACAAATGGCTTTTAAGGAACCCGCAGGTTCATTGCCGCCCTCACATAACCCCGCCATCGGTCCCTATCCTGTGCAAGATTAATCCACTCTCTATTATCATACCTCACCTTCTCAAATCCATTTTAATATTATATTCCCATCTACGTCTCGGCCTCCTCAAAGGTCTTTTTTCTCTCCGGTCTCCCAACTAACACTCTATATGTATTTCTGGATTCGTCCATATGTGCTACATGCTCTGCCCATCTCAAACATCTGGATTTAATGTTCCTAATTATGCCAGGTGAAGAATACAATGCGTGCAGTTCTGCATTGTGTACCTTTATCCATTCTCCTGTAATTTCATCCCTCTTAGCTCCAAATATTTTCCTAAGAACCTTATTCTCAAACATCCTTAATCTCTGTTCCTCTCTCAAAGTATGAGAATCCAAGTTTCACAGCCATACAGAACAACCGGTAATATAAATGTTTTATAAATTCCAACTTTCAGATTTTTTGAGAGCAGATTCATCCGGATTTTATGTAATATGAAAGTGAGAAATCTGTACTTAAATATGTAGTCAAAATTGGCAAAATACGTACATAAATATGCAATAAATTAAAAAATATTTGAATTAAAAGTCCAATCTTTATTAAATAATTTCACTGCTTATGTACTTGTGACCTGCTTACACAAGCTAGATTGTTAGAGAAGGCCCTATGGCCTTAACTTTGCCAATACAAACAAACAAACAAATAATATTTATCTATTTTATACAGATTCTGAAGTTGAAAAAGAGAGTTTAAAACACTTGATTTTCGGAATATGTATGATAAGACTTTGTGTTAAATTCTAACGTACCTTTTGCTGTAAAGTGGAGTCAAAAAGTGTGTGTGTTCTGAAATTAAGTTGTGTGTTGAGAATTTCATTGGATGTGTTTTTGTGTGTCTGTATATTTCGTATTGTTGTAGTGTGTTTAGTTTCTGGCTTTTGGTTGGATGTGTAGTATTTCCATGTTTGTGTTGATGTCTCTATAGGTGTGGTTAGCATTTTGTGATGTGTTCTGCATATATGGAGGTGTTTTGTAATTTTGTTATGTCTGTGATGTGTTCTTTGTAACGCGTTTGAAATGATCTGCCTGTCTGTCCTATGTAGAAGTTGTTGCAAGTGTTACATTTGAGTTTGTATACGCCTATGTGGTTGTATTTGTTTGTTTGTGTTGTTTGTGTGTTAAGATGTTTTTGTAGAGTATTATTTGTTCTGTATGCGATATTGTAATTTAATTTCTTGAATGAGGTTGCAAAATTGTGTGTGCTTTTGTTTTCGTATGTTAGTGTGATGTATTTTTTTGTGCTTGTATTGTATTCTTATGTTTTTGTGATTATGTTTTGTCTTACGTATTATGTTGCCTATTATGTTGGGGTTATATCCGTTTTCTTGTGCTATGTATTTGATTGTGTTTAGCTCTTCTTTGTAATCATGTTGGTTCATGGGTATGTTGAGTAGTCTGTGTACCATTGTTCGGAATGCAGCTTGTTTGTGTTGTGTTGGGTTGTTGGTTGTGTTGTGTATGTGTGTTGTTGTTGTTGTGGGTTTTCTGTATACTTTGAATGTGTGTTTGTTGTTTAATGTTGTTGATTTTGTGAGACCTAATTTAACTCGCTGTAACATTTATTGTCCTATTTCTGTCTCTCCTTACATTAGTGACAAATCCATAGCTATGCAAGAAAAGAGAAAGAAAACCCTATACGCACAAAAGGAAATAAAATGAACAGGACAAGAAACAACAATTAAACTTCATGCACATTTTATTACATCAATTTATTATGGATTGATTCTTTGGAGTCACAACTAATAATTAAATGCATTTAAGTGATAGAATATTACTTAATCCACGTTGAAGTATTCGGCTTGCTCGAGAGACTATCCCGACGTTTACTGAAGAAATTCGACAGCAATTTGCTCTGCCTATATCTCTGAAGGATGTCACTATAATAAAAATGTCCTGTCAAATCCATAATTAATCATGGTGCCATATTAATGTATTTGTAATTTTTCATGCTCTTTTCTTTGTTTTCTTTTTAATTATTCATTACTTTTGTTTACATTATGTATATTTTGTTGAGAGTATACCAAGTCCGTAAGGGCTACTCTATATGGAGGGCAGTTTCTAAATAAAAATACAATGGAACCCACTGTTCTCATTGGATTTGTTCTCTACAAAAACATTACTTGCCGTTACTCTCTAAGGAATTCATTAACTATCAGCATGACAAAAGGATGGCCAGTCTTTAATTGAGGGAATCAGAATCGACCCCGACGCAAAAATAATAGTATTATACAGGGTGATTCACGAGGATTTACCGTCCCTTACGAGCTTATTTCCGAAGACATTCTAAACAAAAAATTCCATATAAGCATGTGTCCTAATCTCAATATTTTCAGAGTTACACTAATTTGAAGTTGTTAGTAATTTAGGCCCTACCTTTTTTCTTTAGTTTTAAGGATAAAAAATATTATAAATAGAGAATGAACTATTCAGAAGTGTCATTTCTTAAATTGGCTAGTGTTCAGAAGCTAAAAATGTGTTGTTAATTGCTTTGTACATGTTTTTTTTTTTTTCAATTTTTAACTAAAAATTACGTCATTCTTACTCACTTATCACAAAAATTGTTACAAATCTTACTAATTTAAAAACTCGATTCTTTGCAGTTTAATTATGCATCCTAATGTACAGTCTTAAATAATTTACAAGAGTGGCGTAATTTGTAACAATTCTTATGACAAATTCGTAAGAAAATGTAATTTTTTAGTTAAAAATCGAAAAAAAAAGTCCACGAAGCAACTATGGAATTCACAACACATTTCTAGCTTCAGAATATTAGCTAATTAAAGAAATGATATTCCTGAATAGTTCATTCTTCATCTGTAATATTCTTTTACCCTTAAAACTCAATAATAATGGTATTTTACAAACAACTTCAAATTGGTGTAATTCTGAAAATATTGAGATTAGGGTAAATGTTTATATGATATTTTTTTGGTCAGAATGTCTTCGGAAATAAGCTCCGTAAGGAACGGTAAATCCTCGTGAATCACCCTGTATTTTGTTGTGCATTGCACGAGAAATGCGAATTAACAATTCCACACACGCACACATGCACACACATTGATTGAGGAGATCGAAGTTAAAATGGTAAAAGAAAAACATTTATATGTGTTATTTCTTCAAAATAGGCAATATACTTGAAAATACTCGTATGTAAAATAATACTTAATGTACATCAAAACATGTAGAGTAACCGGGGGTAAAGATCGGCATGGGGTAAGATCCTATCCTAAATATTTTGGTTCCCTCAATTCCCAAGTGGCTGTATTTGTGAGGCAACGTCTGCCATCTTAGGAACTGCGTTCATACAAAATTTGGTGTTTCTTCGCCTATTGTACTGGAAATAATGAGGAATTTTCAATTTTTCACTATTCTGATATAATATTAGACTTTATGCAAGGTGTAAGGAGTATAAGTGCCGTCCTTTTCACAGTCGTCGGGGACGGTCTACAGCACGCCTGCACAAGGTTTGCGCTCTCCGAGCTGGCTCACAGCTCATGAGCGGAAAGCAGGTATTAGCTGCGCTCTGTATAAGGGTGGACTGGAAGAAGGAGTGATCTCGTACAAAATATACACAAAAGGAAGTAAGCCTACTATTACGAGTGTTTATGAAATGAATTCCCGTTCAGTGTTTGCAAAGCTATCTTGGAATATTATTAATTAATAAAGAAATATTTATTTTACAGAAATAATAGAAATTCTATAGCTACTTAAATGTACAATATCATTTTGTTATATTTTTATTTATCAGTACATCAAAATGAGGTTTTATGCTGTTGGCAGCTGAAAGGAACAGTAGCCTACTGATCATAATGAAACATCAGTTACAGATGTTCGATGTCTGCCTTTATTAAAGTTGATTATAGAAAACAATTGCTCACAAATATAAATATTGATTAATTGATTAACTAGCGGACTTACTCGTGTTAATTATGTAAGATTTGTGCGGCTTACAGCTGTTTCAGTGCTTCACGCACCATCCTCAGAGCCCACTCGCTAGTGGGCTCTGAGGATGGTGCGTGAAGCACTGAAACAGCTGTAAGCCGCACAAATCTTACATAATTAACACGAGTAAGTCCGCTAGTTAATCAATTAATTATATTCAAATTTTAAAAATAGTGTACGCAAGATTCAAAATGGATAAATATCGAGCCAAACATAGCAAACATTTTCACAGCCAGCCTGTGTAGTAATGGATATTATTGCTAATGTTTAGTCTTTTAAAACTCAACCAGGCTAGTAGTATTATTCAAACGACCTTTAGCCCTTGAGGGCACTTAGGAGATCAATAAGTTCGAGCTGTAAATCGTTAAATGTTATGTTCTGTCTTTTAGATTAATCCATACTGTACTGTAGTAGTAGGTAAGCAACGTGAAACAGTTACTGAGAATAGGCCTACACACTGCACTCCACTAGATAACTGAATGGTCGTTTCCCTCTCCTCTACCTACAGCAAGTCTATGTCATTCTGACGTAGTTTCCTCTCCGTTTCTGCGAGCGGTAAACACAGTTCTCCCGCTCCGAAGGAGCGCGCGCGCTCGTTGAGCGCTGTTTGTGCAGGCCTGGTTTACAGGATCAAAAAATGTCCATACAACAGGGGGTCAAAACTTGATAGTTTTCCCAGAAAAAAAATATTTCTTCTCTTATTTTATTCGCGTTATACTGCTTATATCGTTAGTAAAATTACGAAAACAATTACAACAGTAGGCATATCTAGCAAACACTTAATGTTAGTTTAAATACATATTTGTGTGTTCTATTACATTTTCGTGAAATTAAATAAAATTGAAAGCTTAAATTTGTTAATATTCTGCCGTGAGATGTGGCAACGTGTTCAGCGGTAGTACTCAGCACAGACGAGCGTACATGTCAGCAGAGTTCAAGCTCCCTGTCCATAGGTCTACTGCCGAGCGGATGACAGTTCGGTACAGGGTATTCGATAAACAACTTACAATGTCAGTCACAGTTTAGGAATATCATATGTTATTCATTTATGGAGAAGGTCGTCGTAATTCAAGTGCGGCAAGAAGATGTACCGACAATGTTTTCCGCAATGAAGGTCATCTAATCGGCGATCTTTTGTAGCGGTTTCTCAACGATTATTAAAAACTAGGTTTCTCTTACCTCGTTTCGAAAATCACATAAATAGAAATTTCTTTAAATATGGTATTGCCTTATGGAAGCAGGAGAGATTAAAATAATAAATTAAAAAAAAAGTTCGTGTGACTTTGTGCAGTAAACCATTATTGTTTATTTTTTAGACGTACAATAAAAGAAATGGACCAATATTGCCAATATTGTTAAATAAAATGGAAATTTACTATAAAGTTGTATTAATCAGATTGAAAGTTTGTATTTGCTGTTCGTTTCATGTAAACAATGGTCCGCCCCTGCATTAGAACAGAGCATCTGTTTTGTACCGGTATGTCTGTATTCGCTTGAGCTGTACTGTGTACTTGTAAGCTCCCTCCTCCCCATCCAACTACGTTGCCAAATGCCTAATATTGTAAACGTTAATAATTAGATAAATATTGCAATTAGAAAAAAATGGTGAGGACATTTTTTCTTCCTTATGACATGAATAATCATCAGTTAAAATAATGGCACTTATACCCCTTACACTCTGTATATTATGGTAGTAGTAGTAGTAGTAGTAGTATACACTGAAATATTAATAGCAACTACATTTCTTTGTTCGTGCTTTATTTCACTGTCTATGACGTACATAATGCATAGTTCACAGTTTCACAATTTCTTTCCTAAATGATGGCACTTGCTCCAGTACTTTAGCCTGCTGTATGGGGTAAAGATCCGCATGATAAATGGGGCAAAGATCCGAATGCGGAACTTTGTCCCATGGATCGTATTCCATTATTTAATGTGTTGCTCTAATAAAATATGTAGTACTCTAACTTCGATATTAGATCTGTTTTTTTTTTAACATTTACTATAAACGCTAATATAGTTTGCGAGAAAAACGGATTCTAATCCATTAATATATCAGTATCTCTCCGAAACTTTTTACCTGTGTTATGGAAGACATTCCGGAAAACGGAATGGAACAGTCAATATGGAATAAAAATAAATGGCAGTTGATTAACGAATCTAAGATTCGCCGACGATGTGATTCTATGTGCAAAACACCAAGGGAACTACAAACGATGTTAAAACAACTCAACACACAAAGCGAAACGGTAAGCTTATCAACGAATAAGACAAAAACACAGCTAATGACAAACAGATTGGAAACTCCAATCATGGTAGATGGAGTAACACAATCATATGTGAAGATACAGTGCGTTCGTAGCTCGGCCAGACTGGATGAAGATTGGTGCGCCTGCCGCCAGAGTTACACGTAAACGACCGGCAAGTCATGGGTACGGAACACTAACTATACTGTTTTCGCTGTAAGAAAAATCCTCATGTAAACATAAGCACGTGGCTATCATATCGTGATTGGCTACCAGTCGAAACACTCACACGACGCAGGAAAATATATTCCGTATTTGGAAACCACAATCTTGTATTATTTGAAAATAAAACATTGAATTCTAGTTGTTAAACACGATGAAACATATAACTTCACTCATATGTAAAACGATATGTAAAAGAAAAGCTACTTTTATATTTTGTTATGTACTATGAACGCGGATGAATACCAACAGTAATACCGAGGTAGTCTGTTCTTGTAACAAGCTGGCGTCACTTGAGCTCGTAGTTGTTCACGTAAGCACGTGGTACTGAAGTATGGCTTCTGTTATTAAACATAAGAGTGGAAAATCTCTCAAAAGCGGAGAAAAACAGTTTTAAATAAGTTAAGTGAGTTGAATCCAACGTTACTTATTAAGCAGATCGCGTCATTAACGTCTGAATTTACCGGAGTGTCCGTGTCCAGCATATTAATGGCGCGGAAAGAAAAGAAGAAGAAAAGGTGAACTAAGAACACCAGGTAAGAAGAGGAAGCGTGATTGGACAATGCGATGATTTTGTGAAAAGTGCTATTCGTTCAAAAGTTCACAGCTTTTTCTTCAGAAATGAGCCGCCTACACTTAATAAAGTTCTTGCATTACCTAATCTGAAACAAACTACATTACACACTATTCTTAAAGATACAGGATTTGAGTTTGAAAAAAGAAATCGTGTGAATATAATTACTGATAGGGAAGACATTACCCAATGGAAAAGACGTTACTTTTGGACAATAAGGAAATACAGGAATGAAAATAGAAAGACATATTACCTCGACGAGACATGGGTAAACGAAGGCCACGTTACCAATAAAGTCTGGGTAGACAATAAAGTTAAAAGTAAGAAACAAGCATTTCTTTCTGGCCTCTCAACAGGAGTGAAGACTCCGACGTCGAAAGGTAAAAGATTGATAATTGTTCACATCGGAAGTGATACTGGGTTTGTTGAAGGCGGGCTACTGGTTTTCGAATAAAGAAAGACTGGAGGCTATCATGAAGACATGAATGGAGAAGTATTTAACCATTGGTTTAGAGGAGTTCTCCCGAAATTGGAGCCCGGTATTGTAATTGTGATTGATAACGCTCCATATCATAGTGTTAAACTCGAGCGTCGACCCACTCGATCTTGGCTTAAGAAAGATATTGTAAACTGGCCAGAAAATAACAACGAGAAATTCGATCCCAGTGTTTGTAAAGACGATCTTCCGATGTTGGTGGCAAAGTACAGTAATCTGTTCAGTAAGTATGTCGTGGATGAATCAGCAAAAAGTGCGGGTCATGTTGTTCTACGTCTTCCATCGTATCACAGTTTCTTAAATGCCATTGAACTTGTGTGGAGTCAGGCAAAAGGTTTCGTAGCAAGGAATAATAAAACCTTCAAGTTACTTGAAGTTCGAGAATTGTTAGTCTCAGGTTTATCTGAAGTGACGGCCGAGAGGTGGCAAGGTGCAATCCAACACGTGATAAAGGAGGAAGACCGTATGTTCCAGTTGGAAGGGATAACTGACGCTGTTGTGGACCGTCTCGTCACAAATCCTGCCGACGATAGTTCTGACAACTCCGATTTGGAAGGAATAACTCCTTTGTCCGACAGCGATTGACCGTTCACGTAAGTTTAAAATAATTTAATTACAGTAAATATAAAGTAAATGTTTCCTAAGCAAACGAATGCATAGAAGTAAGGTTAGGTCTACTTGACGAGTAACGGGAAATGTTTAACATGAACAGAATGTACTAGAGTAGGCGGGGACACGTACTGAGAATCTATGGCGCGAAACAGCGGCCAATGAAGCCTCACTTCAGTCACATGGTATTGTTTACATTAGGATTTTTCTTACAGCGAAAAGATTATAGGTACTCTACTAACATTAAGCTTACCTGCATCACAACACATGTTGAAAGTGATGACCTTCAACTCGAACACATTCTCTATATTCAAGGCCGCCGCGGAACGGTCCGGCCGAGCTACGAACGCACTGTATATGTATACTTGGGACAGTTAATCTCCAAGGACAAGACGGAAAAAGAGATAAACAGAAGAATATCCCTAGCCTGGAAGGCTTTCTAGTCCTTTCAGTTTATACTCTCCGATAGGAAAATAAACAGAAAACTCACATTCGAAACACTAGAAACCTGCATCTACCCAGTATGACTATACGAGTGCCAGACGCGGTTGGGACAAACAGACAGATGAACGCATGCAAATAAGCCAAAAGAAAATGGAACGCATACCTTGACCAAAACTACTTCCGACTTGACAGCTTATAGAGCAGTGTTGTCATGTTGCCCATCTTTCGTGTAAGCGAGCGCGCTGCCGATAGAGTAGAGTAATGAATAACTTACATGAACACATACATTTCTAACCAATTTGTTGAACACTAGGCATTAAAATTTGTGTAGGCCACATTATTATTTTTATTAGTCCATTCTTCTTCTTCTTCTTCTTCTTCTTCTTATTATTATTATTATTATTATTATTATTATTATTATTATTATTAGTTGTAGTAGTGTTGGTATTCTTCAATATAATATCGTTAGAAAAGCGTCGAAAGGACTGGAAACTGTAAAAACAGGTTTAAATTTAATACGAAGCCTTTACTTTTATGAGAAAGGCGTTGAAAAAATTGTAAACTGTAAAAATATTTATGATTAAAGATCTACATAACCTTTTTCTTTTCCGATATTGATAACAGTGCTCTTATTAATTTTATGCTCGACCGTGCCGAAATGTAGTAATTATACACCTGGTAGCAGACCTTTAATGCATGTCATTAAAGTACACCTACTCATTAAAGGTCAGGTCTTTCAGCCAATGACGACTCAGGTTACAACTGTTCAGCCAATGACAGGTCAGCTTTCTACCGTTATAAAACCGCAAGTATCGATTATTCTCGGATATGCAATCGAAAGAGAATTAGCGAAAAGTCACGGAGGCTGGAAATCCAATACTGTCGCAGAAGGTTATGTTCTGTAACTATAATAATTAGCGTTAATTGTAAATAATATTCAAATAAATTCAATTTGTCATCTCGTTTTTCAATGTCTAATTTAATTTCAATGTTATCTCTGTAGGTTCTTATGGCCTAGCAAGGTCAATGTGAACATCTGTTCCTCGGAAAAAATCAGTACTTTCGTGTCTGCGCACATCTCACAACATACGGGACATTGGCCAAGGTCAGATACAAAGAAAATTAATAATATCAAGTTAGAAATATGGTCGAGCATAAAAAGTCGTATGAAACTCGCCTATAATGGTAATTAAGAAGCTTGTATGAAAATTATGAAACTCACTTGCGCTCGTTTCATAAATATCCATACTCGCTTCTTAATTATCTTCATTATAGGCTCGTTGCATAATGTAGGCCTACTATTAACATAAACAGGAGTTCTCATTACGACTTGCGCCAAAGGTAAAAGAGGCCTACCATTATCTTCTTCCCTCTCAAAATACTCTCTTACATTACACACGATCTCTCGCGTTTGACTCTTTAACGGGGCACTTTGTATAATATTCTTTGTTCTCCGCCTGCTTTTCCATTGCGCAAGTCATCTGTTTAGAAACTCTCGCAGAAACTAGATAACACACACTAGTCACACACTCCACCAATGACAACGAAGATAATACGTCTAATATAATTTAAACACAATAATTATCGATGTACTGAAACAATAATACAACTAAATAATATTTTTAAGTCACACGAAGCCCGCGCTAACCAGCCAACTCAAAGTCATTCCGGCCACTGTATTCACCACTAGGCCGTGGTATTCACGTGCAACTTGTAAACATAGAAACCGCAACATCGTCCCGTTACCATGGTTACGCGTCTCTCGTGATTGGTTGATTTGAATGGTTGCCATGGTAACATGCTAAAGGCACCATTTGTCAGCTCGGAAGTAGTTTTGGACAGATCATAGGAATAACAAAAAAGGACAAAATCTCCAACGAAGCGTTATCTCAAATAACATCGACAACAGACACCGCAGAAAGAGCCATCAGACTGAAGTGGAAATGGGGAGACTACATAGCGAGGATGCAGGACATAGATGGACGTATAAGATCGCCATGTGGGACACACCCGTAGGCAAACGATGCAGACGGAGATGGGCAGACTTCTACGCAACACAAGCAGGTCCACAATGGTCCAGCATAGCAAGAAGCAAAAGTACATGGAAAACCATTGAACGTCAACTTCGCAACGTGTGAAAATTCTACAAGTAACATTGATGAACAAACGTATAACAAAATGTAGTAATCTAAACCAATCAAGTGACCAAATGTAAACAGTGAATAAGTGATACAATATAAGCCATCATATAACCAATGATTTGGCGATAGCCTACCAGTAATCCAGAAGATTGTTACTTCTGCATTACCAGAACAGAGGGATTTTCAAGTGAAACTAAAGATAAAATTGTGTATCCTAATATTCCATCAGCCATAAGATCCATGCCACCTTCTCCTGAAATTCCTGTCCTTCCTGTTTGTGAAACAGTCGAGCAAGAGCACAACATTATGTGGTGAAGAACTTGCTATTAGACAAGGTTATATTCTTGGTGAGGATAATATTAAATAACCTCCGCTAGTACAACGTGAAAAATTACTTCTTCCTCCACTACATATTATAAAACTAGGGCTAACTGAAAAAATTTTGTGAAAGCTCTAGATAAGAGTGGAGAAGCCTTTCAACACTTCTCTGTTCCCTAAAATCAGTTATGCTAAATTAAAAGAAGGCATATATGTCGGTCTACAAGTTAGAACAATTTGAAAGACAGCATTTTTTAGAAAATAATGAACCTAAGGAATTACCAGCATGGAAATCTTTTGCATCTGTCGTCAAAGGGTTTTTAAGGAATCACAAGACAGAAAATTGTCGCCAATTAATAGCGACGTTACTAAGGAACTACAAAAAATCTTATTTTTCAATCTATGAAGTAAATATCTATAACACAGAAACGTGACGTGTTACGAACTTTTCACTGTCATATCGTGTTTAGTGCATGAAAATTTCAGGGTAACACAAAGGATCTGGAATTGAACGGGTTACATCAGCTTCTTGTCTATGCGGATGACGTGAATGTGTTAGGAGAAAATCTACAAACGATTAGGGCAAACGCGGAAATTCTACTTGAAGCAAGTAAAGCGATAGGTTTGGAAGTAAATCCCGAAAAGACTAAGTATATGATTATGTCTCGTAACCAGAATATTGTATGAAATGAAATTATAAAAATTGGAGATTTATCCTTTGAAGAGGTGGAAAATTCAAATAACTTAGAGGAACAGTAACAAATATAAATGACACTCGGGAGGAAATTAAACGGAGAATAAATATGGGAAATGCCAGTTATTATTCAGTTGAGAAGCTTTTGTCATCTAGTCTGCTGTCAAAAAATCGGAAAGTTAGAATTTATAAAACAGTAATATTACCGGTTGTTGTGTATGGTTGTGAAACTTGGACTCTCACTTTGAGAGAGGAACAGAGATTAAGGGTATTTGAGAATAAGGTTCTTAGGAAAATATTTGGGATTAAGAGGGATGAAGTTACAGGAGAATGGAGAAAGCTACACAACGCAGAACTGCATGCATTGTATTCTTCACCTGACATAATTAGGACCATTAAATCAAGACGTTTGAGATGGGCAGGGCATGTAGCACGTATGGGCGAATCAGAAATGCATATAGAGTGTTAGTTGGGAGACCGAGACGTAGATGGGAGGATAATATTAAAATGGATTTGAGGGAGGTGGGATATGATGGTAGGGACTGAATTAATCTTGCTCAGGATAGGGACCGATGGCGGGCTTATGTGAGGGCGGCAATGAACCTCCGGGTTCCTTAAAAGCCATAAGTGAGTAAGTAAGTGCATGAAAATTAGTTATGATCAGCCAGTTTTACTAATATTATATAAAAATGTTCGAATTTGTTGAGTAGTATTATTAGACCTTAGGCAAAGTTTAGAAAGAGGCCATAAAATAATAAAATAAAGATCACCAGAAACAAATTACTTGACGGTTTAAATGACTATAATATTCTATAAAATATACGGACGTAAAACGTCAGAAATATAGAATTTGAGTGAGACAAACATAAAACAATAAAAGTAACCTCCAGTTGTGAAGGGCCCAGAAGGTAAGGAACAAGGGTCAGTAAAATTTAAATCATCTTGTCAAGTCCTGTACTTGTTAAAAATCTCAGAACTGCATTTGCACAATTAAAATCATTTCCAAGAGCGTCATGTAGAATCGGCCGAATTGCGTATAGACCCCGAACACGGTCATATTATTTTCTACAGAGTGATTTATATAGAACTGATACATTTATTTCTTTAATTATTCCGTTGGAAATTCATTCAATGACCCAATTTTAGCACCAAATTAAGCAGAATGTTCTGAAGTTTCGATTCCTTGTCACTAGATGCGCAGATGTTTATGTTTTATTCCTATTGTTGGCAGCACTGACCCAATTTTAGCACCAAATTAAGCAGAATGTTCTGGAGTTTCGATTCCTTGTCACTAGATGCGCAAATGTTTATGTTTTATTCCTATTGCTGGCAGCACTAGATGCGCAGATGTTTGTGTTTTATTCCTATTGTTGGCAGCTGTTTTCGACATTTTGTGTCAACGTGAAAATGCAGTACACATTAAATCAACGACTCTTTCTTGTGAAGCAATACTGGATTACGAATTCAATTACAGCTACTCAAAGGGCATACCAGAGAGAATTTGGTGTTCGCAATCCTCCCAAAAGAAACACAATACTGGGACTAGTAAACAAATTGGTAAACAATTGGAAGACTGTGAACACTGCAGAGTACCGACTAATTTTCATGGAGTTTGTTGAGCAACTGGACGATGTAGAGCTGAGTCAAGGATATTTTCAGCAAGATGGCGCTACATGCCATACATCACATGAATCCGTAGAACTAATTGCAAGTTTCTTTGACGACCGAATAATTTCCGGAACCTGTGGCCACCGAGATCTCCGGATTTGACAACGCCGGACTTCTTTCTATGGGGTTACTTAAAAGACAGGGTTTACGCCACATGTCCCCAGACATTGGACGATCTGAAGCACAACATCACACAGGAGATTCAAGCTATTGCCAACAGAGTCCTCCAACGAGTGGCCAGTAACATGGAACGACGTGTTGAGTTGTGCCTTATGCAGGATGGAGGACATTTTCAACATTTGCTATAGAGGTAAATAATCTCCCAAAATTCCTCTACATGTTAGGTATAATAAGTTGTCGCTAGCACAATTCGTTTTGAAACAATTAATGAAAGAAATGTGTCAGTTCTATATAAATCACTCTGTACGATGTAATAAAATATGTTCAACCGTAAGTGACACGTGGCGTACATCACATCACACTCAGGTTGAGACTCGTCAAGTAGGAGATGACTGTGTCTCTACTTACAAAACATAGACTTAAACACACCAGTTTTCAATAATATCCTCCGATCTACCCTATATTTCCATATAAAGCACCTATTAATAAAATTCATTATTTGCGTTCGTGATATTTACTATAGTTCCACATGTGCAATCGCTGCTTTCCCACCGTTATCATTTATCAGCATTTAATGTCAGCAAAGGTTATCAGCAACAAAGCGCTGTGGTAAGAAAATCATGATTATACACGCAATGAGGTTATTGTGAATGTCACTAAACAAAATCTAGATAAACATTAACTCATTAGAAAAATGTACACATGAAAATAGTAGAAAACTAATTGAAGAGGTGGATTCCAAAACCAACTAAATCAATTTTTGGTGATTTTTAACTATGCTGCTTAGTGTGTTGTCCTATACATGTTACACAATTCTAATAACAGAATATAAGTCAGATCCAACTAAGGCATGTCGATTTTAAATGTCAAAATTTGACGTTGTTTTCCAAATTCAACTAAGTCAACTGCTGTTTTATTCCAGACCCAACTAAGTCGGTGCGCATGCGCACTGGCTATCGACACTGCTGACTTAGCAGTGTTTGGCGCGTTTTATTTCAGTCCTTCTACTGTAGTTGCACGTTGTAGTTCGCGACTAATATTTCTGATGTAACATTAAAAAACACCGTTAGCTTTGAAAAAAGGAATGACGTTCTTAAGCTGATGAAATACATACCCGAGGAAAATAGTAAAGCCAGATATTTTATGAACAAGCACTGAAGGAACCTGAAAGAGATAATGATAATACTGTTCGTATGACGAAAAAAAGCCATTTGTTTGAATGAAAATTAAAAAACTGTAAAATTTCATGTTGAAACTAACATGTACTGTAGTGGCAAAAAAAACCGGACCGACCCTTGTAGCTGATTTGAGAGTCACAGATTCAAATTTTGCTAGTCACAAAACACATCCATCTTGTATAATTAATTGTAACAATGAAATTTATTGCATTTGTTCGATTCTTACAGTTTTTTGTTTCCTTCAGTGCCTCGAACTTACAGATGAAAAAACTTTGAGAGTTTTATTTTCATCTGGCATCAATATTATATTTCTACCTCTATTCGGCAAAGATAACTACGTATTTTCACACTAAATAGCAGTACATAACTCTGGCTTCACTATCCATATTGAAATTACCACAGTTTGACACAATACACAGCACAGGATTCTTTTGTATCAGTTACAAGGGTCGGTCCGGTTTTTTTTACCACTACTGTACATATTAAGTTCAATTAGTGTAGTAATAAATAAGTTAGATTTCAATTTCAGTGGAAATAGAACATTGCAATATTCAATTCAATCATTTTCAATTTTTGTAAATGTAAAGTGTAAAATCTACGTTACAACTAATAGGACGTAATAAGTTAAAGTATTTGTCATAATATCTACAGCGTAATATTTTTTTCAGTTAACACAGCATTTACAATTCAATTCTTTATTTCTGTAAATGGAAAATGTAATATTCCATGTTAAAACTAACATGTAAAATGTTGCAGTATTTAGTAATAAATAGATGCAACATTTTTTTGAGTTAACACAGCATACTTGAATTACCCAGTATAGGGAAATATTCTGATTTTTTTTCAAAATCAAACTAAGTCATGACTTACAAGGAGAGGACACGATCTGTATATCACCGAATTAAATAAGATTTTGTGACATGAAAGTACAAGACGTACTGTTTAAAGTCATACCTGGTATGGGTGGCTAATGACCCCTCGTTTTGGAAATATTGGCAATTGTTTGTGACATACTTCCGTTAGGTGTCTAATAGGAAAACAGACTGTGTAACGGCGTAGCTCATATGGTTGGATGCTGAGTTATCATCCAGGCAACCTGAGTTCGAATCCTAATGCCTTCTCATTTTTTAAAGATTATTATTATTATTATTTATTTATTTTTTTATTTTTTTTATTCACTTTCAGTTGTCAGCTCCTATATTCAAAGCCATGTTGAAATATGCGTGGTATGCATCAACATTAATAAACGAATGGGAAGTGTTTGTGAATGTGAATGATATCTGTTTCGCAGTAGAAGTGCGGAAAAATGTGTGTGACTGTGGACAACCTTCTTTCATTTGCTGTGCATGGTGCAGGAAATATGTATGTTTGTGTGTTTTTATAACATTTATCATAATGAATCGGGTACAAAATGAAGTGGAATAGCTGCTACAGAAACAGAACAGACACCAGTGACACATCTTATCTGCCTACATAAGTAATATTTCATTGTTTATCCTTTACAATACAAGGTTAGTTAATTATAATTTGTTTAAAACATGATGAAGCGTTCAATACATTGAGGAATATGATATATGTAAATAGATAACTGTGATCACAATATTAATCATTATTAAAAGAAAAAGAATATAGAACCAGTTAAGATTCGAATTTAGGTTGCCTGGATAACAACTCAGCATCCAACCATATGGGCTACGCTGTTACACAGTCTAACGCGTCCCTATTGAGCACCTAACGGAATTTTGTCACAAACAATGGCCAATATTTCCAAAACGAGGGGTGATTGGCCACCCATACCAGGTATGACTTTAAACAGTACTTCTTGTACTTTCATCTTACACAGTCTTATTCCATTCGGTGATATACAGAGCGTGTCCTCTTCTTGTTAGTACAATTTTGAAAAAAAAAAACATGCGCCTATAAATTGTAAGATATAAACGTAAAAGCCACAGATATTTCGTAATGTCATATCTATGTTAGGACGGATGAGGTACAACATAAATTACTCAGATAATCAGCTCCAAAATAATTATTTCAATTTTATCGCTCTCCTGAAAAAAGTAGTGTTTTGACTTAGTTGGTTTTGGAATCCACCTCTTCAATTAATTATAAGTGTAGATTGAATGATAAACTATATAATATGTGTGTTTATATGACTAGTTTTCAACAAATTCCCAGTTCTATACTTTCAAGTGCAGCAAGCCCAGACATTGATAAACGCATTTGATTCTCTTACCTTTTCACTGGTACAAAAATATTACTAATAGTAAAAAACGTAACCACTAGTAACTCTGCTGTCACTGCATACATCTGCCACATTGTTAAGCGCTTGTTCTTCAGTTCCTTGTCTGTGATAAACTGAATGAATCACAACAGATGAATGGCTTTGCCCCTTCTCCTTGAAGAATCTACATCGATAAGGCATTCTTTTACTATGGAAGGGGAAGACAGTCATGTGGAGAGACTTACATAATCTGGTGATTTTACTGAAACGACGTTCATTTGAGATTAGAATTAAAATAATAGAATGTTAACACGTAACATGGATGTGTGTCATTATTAGACATCGGAAGTTATAAGGCGCATATATGGGCTCTAAAAGCAACAAAAATAGAGCAATAAAAGGCATTAAAACTATATTGATTCACACGTAATTAATAAAGTAAACATCCATAAGATTATAAGTAACTTAACAAAATGCATTGGAAAAGTAGTTTCTCTGTTATACAGGGTGTAAGGGGTAGAAGTGCCATTATTTTAACTGATGATTCTTTATGTTATAAGGAAGAAAAAATGTCCTCGCAATTTTTTTCTAATTGTAATATTTAACTAATTATTAAAGTTTAAAATATTAGGCGTTTGGAAACGTTGCTGGATGGGGAGGAGGGAGTTTACAAATATACGGCACAGCTCAAGCGGATACACACATATCGGTACAAAACAGATGCTCTGTTCTAATGCAGGGGCGGACCGTTCTTTACAAAAAGCGAGCAGCAAATAGAAACTTTCAATCTGATTAATAGAACTTTATGGTAAATTTGCACTTTATTTAATAATATTGGGAATTTTACTTGAAGCAAGTAAAAAGATAGGTTTGAAAGTAAATGCCGAAAAGACAAAGTATACGATTATGTCTCGTGACGAGAATATTCTACGAAATGGAAATATAAAAATTGAAAATTTATCCTTTGAAGAGGTGGAAAAATTCAAATATCTTCGAGCAACATTAACAAATATAAATGATACTCGGGAGGAAATTAAACACAGAATAAATATGGACAATGCCTGTTATTCTTCGGTTGAGAAGCTTTTATCATCCAGTCTGCTGTCAAAAAATCTGAAAGTTAGAATTTATAAAACAGTTATATTACCGGTTGTTCTTTATGGTTGTGAAACTTGGACTCTCACTCTGAGAGAGGAACATAGGTTAAGGGTGTTTGAGAATAAGGTGCTTAGGAAAATATTTGGGACTAAGAGGGATGAAGTTACAGGTAAATCGAGAAAGTTACATAACGTAAAACTGCACGCATTGTATTCTTCACCTGACATAATTATGAACATTAAATCCAGACGTTTGAGATGGGCAGGGCATGTAGCACATATGGGCGAATCCAGAAATGCATATAGTGTGTTAGTTGGGAGGCCGGAGGGAAAAAGACCTTCAGGGAGGCCGAGACGTAGATGAGAAGATAATATTAAAATGGATCTGATGGAAGTGGGATATGATGATAGAGACTGGATTAATCTTGCTCAGGATAGTGACTAATGGCGGGCTTATGTGAGGGCGGCAATGAACCTCCGGGTTCCTAGAGCCAGTAAGTAAGTAAGTAAGTAAGTAAGTAAGTAAGTAAATAAGTAAGTAAGTATATTGGCAATATTGGTCCAGGGCCACTGGCGTAGCTCTGTCGGCTAAGGCGCTTGCCTGCCGATCAGGAGTTGCGTTCGGGTACGGGTTCGAATTCCGCTTAGGCTGATTACCTGGTTGGGTTTTTCCGAGTTTCCCCAACCGTAAGGCATATGTCAGGTAATCTATGGCGAATCCTCGGCCTCATCTCGCCAAATACTATCTCGCTATCATCAAACCCATCGACGCTAAATAACCTCGTAGTTGATACAGAGTCGTTTAATAACCAAGCAAAATAAAATAAATATTGGTCCATTTTTTATTGTACCTACGTCTAAAAAATAAACAATGGGTAATGGTTTACTGCACTTTTTTTTAATGCAACATTTTAATCTCTCTTGCTTCCATAAAACAGTACCATTTTTAAAGAAATTTCTGTTTGTGTGATTTTCGAAATGAGGTAAAAGATTCCTATTTCTAATAATCTTTGAGAAACTGCTACAAAAGTTCGCCGATTAGGTAACCTTTATTGCGGAAAACATTGACGGTACATTTTCTTACCTCACTTGAATTACGACGACTTCTCGTAAATTAATAACATATATTAAACTGTGAATGACACTGTAAGTTGTTTATCGAATACCTGGCACCGAACTGTCATCCGCTCTGCATTAGATCTATGGACAGGGAGCTTGAACTCAGCTGACATATACGTACGTCTGTGCAGGGGGTAGGGGAGTGTCAGGTTAAATTCTCTCTGAATATACTAATCCTTGAAGTGGATTTAAGAAAAACTTTTTTAACCCATGAAATTAAAGTATGCAAACAACTTCCTTACTTCCTCAGCAACTAGATGCAGGCCATGGACAAGACTAGTTAAGTGTGTGAAACAGAACAAATGGCTTTTAAGGAACCCGCAGGTTCATTGCCGCCCTCACATAAGCCCCTATCCTGGTCAATATTAATCCAGTCTCTACCATCATATCCCACCTCCCTCAAGTCCAATTTTATATTATCCTCCCATCTACGTCTCGGCCTCCCCAAAGATCTTCTTCCTCCGGCCTCCCAACTAACACTCTATATGCATTTCTGGATTCGCCCATATGTGCTACATGCCCTGCCCATCTCAAACGTCTGGATTTAATGTTCCTAATTATGTCAGGTAAAGATTACAATGCCTGCAGTTCTACGTTATGTAACTTTCTCGATTTACCTGTAACTTCATCCCTCTTAGTCCCAAATATTTTCATAAGCACCTTATTCTCGAATACCCTTAACCTCTGTTCCTCTCTCAAAGTGAGAGTCCAAGTTTCACAACCATACAAACAACCGGTAATATAACTGTTTTATTGTGATGCTCCAACCTTGTCTCACGGTCCACACGTGTACTCAAAATACCTGAAATTCCCTTAATATTCTATTTAAAAAGTTACATTGAGAGTATAAGACATATTTGAGTTGGACGGTGTTCTTTTCTGACTAAGATAGGTAAGTAGAGGAAGCGTCATCCTCTGTTTTGTATTGTCACTCAGATGCCAACTCATAACCGCATGATGTATCACGTAAACGGATACCACGTCATCCTGGACATGTTCAAAGATAAGAGGAAGAGAGAATTCTGCCATTCTGTGGTTGTTAGCAAATACGGACTACACGTGTCGGCCTGAGGGGCATAAATAAGCCAATTGTAAACCTTTTCTCATAGACGACTTTTTATGTGAATTAATTGACCAATGGTAGGTAGGACGCTACGGTGTTGTTTAGCGGGAATTAATATTTGAAATTAGTATAAAAATGTGACTTATGGGGTTTAGAATTTGTTCAGCGAAGCATTCTCAAGAAGACGTTGAACAAGAGCTAGAAGCCAGGAGCAGGCGTAGGGACGTGCTTTACATCCGAGTTCTCAAACTTATTTTTTAAACCTTTTAATTTTGAAATATTTAATTTACTTGTATTACTTGTATTATTCAGTGTAATTTTGACACTTAGACAGTTTTATTTAATGTTTAATTTTGTTACTTTGAAATATTTAACTTACTTGTATTATTCAGTGTAATTTTGACACTTGGAAAGTTTTGCTCAACGTTTAATTTTGATACTTCGAAATATTTAACTTACTTGTATTATTCAATGTAATTTTGACACTTGCACAGTTTTACTTAATGTTTAATTTTGATACTTTGAAATATTTAACTTACTTGCATTATTCAGTGTAATTTTGACACTTGCACAGTTTTACTTAATGTTTAATTTTGATACTTTGAAATATTTAACTTACTTGCATTATTCAGTGTAATTTTGACACTTGCACAGTTTTACTTAATGTTTAATTTTGATACTTTGAAATATTTAACTTACTTACATTATTCAGTGTAATTTTGACACTTGCACAGTTTTACTCAACGTTTAATTTTGATACTTTGAAATATTTAACTTACTTGTATTATTCAATGTAATTTTGACACTTGCACAGTTTTACTTAATGTTTAATTTTGATACTTTGAAATATTTAACTTACTTGCATTATTCAGTGTAATTTTGACACTTGCACAGTTTTACTTAATGTTTAATTTTGATACTTTGAAATATTTAACTTACTTGCATTATTCAGTGTAATTTTGACACTTGCACAGTTTTACTTAATGTTTAATTTTGATACTTTGAAATATTTAACTTACTTGCATTATTCAGTGTAATTTTGACACTTGCACAGTTTTACTTAATGTTTAATTTTGATACTTTGAAATATTTAACTTACTTGTATTATTCAGTGTAATTTTGACACTTGCACAGTTTTACTTAATGTTTAATTTTGATACTTTGAAATATTTAAATTACTTGTATTATTCACTGTAATTTTAACACTTAGAAAGTTTTACTTAATGTTTAATTTTGATACTTTGAAATATTTAACTTAGTTGTATTATTCAGTGTAATTGTGACACTTACAAAGTTTTACTTAATATTTAATTTTGATACTTCGAAATATTTAACTTAGTTGTATTATTCAGTGTAATTGTGACACTTACAAAGTTTTACTTAATATTTAATTTTGATACTTCGAAATATTTAACTTACTTGTATTATTCAGTGTAATTTTGACACTTAGAAAGTTTTACTTAATGTTTACTTTTGATACTTAGGAAAGTATCACGTATAGTTAAAAAGTATTTACTTTATTACTTAACGGGTATAGGAACTTTAAGTTCTAAAGCCTTTCTTTGGTATAAGATTGGAAGCGTCATCAATCACTACCTTGGTGCACTGTCGTCGCCGTGAAGGCAACAATTTGTAAGTGAATAATTGTTTGATAACACAGCCAGATTTATTACATTTTCTTTTCAAATTCAAACTGTGTTATGAGAAAAGGGTATTCAATTCATTGCCGTTAACTAACGACCTATTGTAAAGTAAACCCTAACAAAACCTTTCAATTTACCAATTTACTAAGTTATTTGGTTTATATTTTATTCAATTTTATATTATTATTATTATTATTATTATTATTATTATTATTATTATTATTATTATTATTATTATTATCATCATCATTTTATAGTGACTTATTCCTTTGTGTTGTACTACCTACCGTCCTATACTCCTCCAAAATCTAATCTTAACTTCCGCAACTCGGGGTCCTTAGTGTAGGTCTTAGGATTGGTGGACAGCTAACCCAAGAACCCTGGACCCGTCCACCATCCCCTATACACCCGGCCCTGGAGCACAACATTATAAATTCTAGCTTTCAGGTTGTTTGAGATTGGGGTAAAATGGCTTCAAAAGTTGACCTCCTGCAATCATATATGCCGCCGCATCTGTTAACAATAACAGTAGCGGAGAGTCGGATAGTATCGGACATCGGGTAATATCGGACAGTGAGTTCCTTTCATCTACCACACGATGATAGTACCTGATTGACATGGTAACGTTCCTGTGATGTCGCATAGAGAAACGTAACCATGTCATTCAGGTACTACCATATGGTGGTAGATGAAAGAAACGCACTGTCCGATATTACCCGATGTCCGATACTACCCAACTCTCCCCTACTCATTGGTCTTCAGCACCATTTGGATATAATGTTTTCAATTCCGAATTAACAACATACGCAATATTTTTAGAATTTGATTTCTGAACTTCTTTTGAACATAAAAATGGGCCTTTCCTGAAACATTTACATCAATTTGTATGGCTATTATAAGAACTGCAATTTCCTTATTTTTGGACGCAAAAATAAGTGCAGTATTGTTGAGTGAGTAGTCATATAAAGAAAAAGGCAAAAAAGTACATATAAAAGCAAAAAAGGGCAAAAAAAGTACTTATTAAAGCAAAAAAGGAATAAACGGCAAAAAAGGAGTAAACGGCAAAAAAGGAGTAAACGGCAAAAACAAAATCTAACTT